>NW_021887438.1:0-666 GCF_006229205.1 Suricata suricatta
CCCCCCCCCCCGCCCCCCCACCCCCGCAGCACAGCTGGTCTGCACCTGAGGCCCCTGGAACCTGGGGGCCTTGTGGTGTCTTCCCATTGGGGACCCTGGTGGCAGTATCTCCTGGCTTCTCTCTTCCAGGAAAGGGTCACTGGGGAAGCACGTGCTGGTGGGGAGGGCCACATGCAGTCTGTCCCCACAGCCTGGCCTGTGAGTTCAGCTGCTCTCTTCAGGTGCCCGTGCCGCCTTTCAGACCTGCCCAGGCCCTGCACCGTGTGCCCTGCAGTCGGGAGGGTGGCCCGGGGCTGCATGCACATATGTCCAGCTTCTTGGAGCACACTGCCCTCAGGGGCCTTCTGTATCAGCCAGGAGCCTCCAGAGAAACAGACCAATAGGTGTGGGCGGTGGGGAGAGAGTGAGGGACAGAGGTTGATTTAAGGAATTGGCTCCAGGGGTGGTGATTGTGGGGTGGGGGAGTGCAGCTGGTGGCCCAGGAAGGAGGTGGTGTTTCAGCTTGAACCCAGAGGCCCTCTGGAGCAGAACTCCCTTCCCCTCTGGGGAACTCAGTCTTTCTCTCATAAGGCCTTCAACTGATCGGGTGAGGCCCACCCACACCATGGGGATCATCTGCTTTATTCAAAGTCTGCTGATTTAAATGTTAATCACATCTAAGAAAAC
>NW_021887439.1:0-666 GCF_006229205.1 Suricata suricatta
ATTAATACTTTTACAAAGTGAAGAATTTAAGAATTTCTATCCATTTTCATAATGTATAAGCTTTTATAAATAAGATGAGAAATTCTCATTATATTCCGAAAGCTAAATAACCAGATATAATTCAACATTTAAAATGTCCCAGTTATCATTTTATCTATGAGGCAAAGCTTCATTAGTCATCAAAAATAATAATAAATCTCTTAATAATGTACTAGTAAATTTTGTGTATCTTTTTGCAAAGTAGTTTAATTATCATGCAAAAAGCAGAATGCAAAAGTTAAACATATGAAAAAATTAACCAAGACATGGGAAAAACATTTGTAGAATATACAGGGTTAAGTTCAAAACTTATTTTGTCCTTTGAGCACAGTCCCAAGAACTTCCATAGAGAAAACTATCTTAAACTTACTTAATAAGTTGAGTAGAAAATATTGGTCGACCTGCTCTTTCAGGCACTTTCTGCTCTCTTTCAACCCAACCATTTTTCTTATGCCCTGCCTTCTATTCTTTTTCCTCTCTAGCCTACTTGTGATATTATCAGACAGTACTGAATTCTTCCTATTGTCTACTTCCTCTATTTTTTTTTACATTTTCACAATGTTTATTCTTTTTTTTCATAACATTTTATTGTCAAATTGTTTTCCATACAACACCCAGTGCTCTTCC
>NW_021887440.1:0-666 GCF_006229205.1 Suricata suricatta
TGATGGAGAGAAAGTCAAACGCCTATGAAGGGAAACCTTACTTTGACACTTAGACGTATACTGCGAACCTTCCTTGGCCTTCCTCAAAGGGATCTGTGTCCATTCATCTGGGAACTAGAGAAGGAAAAGGAAAACACCCAAACGTGGGGAGAGGGGTTCTGTAAGACACTGGCTCTAAGCTGTGTCCGTTCTCTGGGGATGGCAGAAAAGCATGTGATCCGTCAACCGATGGGGATGATCAATAAACCAAATTTGCACCAGAGTAAACACGCTGAATCTCAAAGGCAACCAAGGATCATTCTGAGTGAATCGTTGAGATGGATAGGTGTTTGGAATAGGCATCGCTTCCACACTGGCGCTCTGATGTGTGGGGCGAGGGCAACAGGACGGGACAAGCCACTGGAATCCGCCTCCCTGCCGAAACGGTAAATCAAAAGTAGGACCGTATTCCCAAGGGCCATGTGGAAATCAGTGTAGTGATCCAGCCTTGAGAGCGAAGTCCCAGTAATGCCCACTACGACCTGCTGGGCCAGGGCCAAACACCGGATGGTCCTTGGATCACCATAGGCTTTAAAGAGCGGTGTCTCCAGTGGTAGGCGCTGTTCCAGAGATGGTCTTGTTGCTAAAGCAAATTCATCCAGCATTTGGGATGAATCCTTTGATCTA
>NW_021887441.1:0-666 GCF_006229205.1 Suricata suricatta
AACTTATAGGGAAAATGATTTTTCCAGAAGAATCCTAGAGTAAAGAGTTATCATGGTGTGCCAATTTTATAACAAATACATTTAAAATTCAAAATACAAACTCATGACAAATGTCGAATCTTCTCAGTAAGTGCAATTTATAGTTTCATGGGACATCAATATTGGTTTGTAATAGAAAATGAATGCAAAAAATAAGATAATATTCTGGGTTTGAAGGAAATAAAGTAAGAACAATATAAATTCCCAGATTCTTCAAATGGCAAATAAAAATCTTAGGTTTTGTATACAGTGACAGAAAAATCTTCCTCTTTTCTTTTGGAATTTGGATTCTATTTCAGTAGAAATGGGCAGATTTTGTAATCTTTGAGCTGAAAAAAAGGAAAGAACTGAAAGATAAGTGCTACTATCTAGGATAGATTAACATTTAATTATTTAATTTATTCTCCAGCTTATCAGAACTAAAAAGATAACCTTCCTCCCTCCCTCCCCCACTGTGTCTGTCTCTTGGACAGGAGCTGAGTAAAGCACTAAGATTATTTGTTTTATTGCAACCAAGTCAACAAAGGGTTGACATTGAAATCAACTTCATACCATGCCGTCCCTCAAAATGTTTGCTCTAATGGGTTTCACCTGCACTATAAAATTACTAGTTTCCCACAAGTAGAT
>NW_021887442.1:0-666 GCF_006229205.1 Suricata suricatta
TAAGTTTTCGGAGGGCAGACCTGTTCATGACATAGCCCTAAACATCTAGAACAGTGTCTGGTCCACAAGTACCTAAATGTCTGCTGACGAAAGGAGCCAGTGAAGGAATGAGAGAGGAACGCCGCTGTGCTAAGGGACTTTGCAGGCCTGCTAAGAGGCTTAGGCGAAGACCAGCCGTGTCAGTGGATGACCCTGAATCCTTACGTCGCTGCATTTGTTTCTTAGAACCCCTGCTCCACAGGGACTTGTCATTTCCTGGACTTGCAAGGTCACAATAATTCTAATAACTTCTATTTCTTGAGCAAGCACGAGGTATCACACTCAGCGTTTCAAGCATCTCCTCTCTCATCTTCGTGGTACCCCTAGAAGGGAGTTTCCTCATCTGTAAATGGGGAATGAAAAGTTGCAATCTCCTCACCTTCACCGATTAGAGGATGACACATCTGTGACCTGAAGCTGGATTCGAGGCCCCCAAAACCTGTGTTCTTTTCACACCCGCCTTGCTGAGGAAAAGGGAGGGGTAGCTCAGTCTCTCCAACTTCCTGCCTTGCTTCTCTCCCTTTCTCCTTCCGAATCCTGCACCTGCAGCTGCTCTCTGCGAGTCCAAACCCTGGCCTCACCACCTCCTCACTGTGTAACCCTGGGCAAATTACTTGCTTCCTACTT
>NW_021887443.1:0-666 GCF_006229205.1 Suricata suricatta
CTAAAACCATTACTACCAAAGGGTGACAAAAAGATACTGCAAGTGAAGAGTGGCTGTTACCTTGATACTGGTGCTTTTTCAACTTTAAGGCATAAGCAGTTGTATTCCCTGTGGCATGACTTGAATAGTTCCAAGAGATCACAGAAATTTAAATCATCTTTGTTGGCATGCCCCTTCACTACTACAAATTCAGTTTTTTTATTTTATTTACTGTATGTTGTAAATGAATTAAAGAATAAGTTGATTTATTTTCAATTCTGTAAGAATAATTCAAGGAGTCTTACTGTCAGTCCATTGATGGGATAAAGGAATAACAAATTTTGTCATACGATGTTTTAAACTGAATAAATATGGACTACCAAGACTATCTGATCTGCAGTTTTGGTAAAATACAACTATTGCAAGACAGATGTGGATCTCAAGAAACCACAAAGCAGATCACAGAAACATATTTTACATATCATTCATAATTAGTATTTCGCCTTTCACAGAATGCATGTTAAAATGCGATACTGCTATGCCATTAAAGGAGGCTATTACTATATGGTATGTAAGTAAGAGTTTTAATTTACAGCAGGTCTAGCCTACCAATTTTTAAATAATTTTTAAATTATAGTCAATTTTTAGTTCTCTTTGATTTTGAACGGTAGGAGTAGAATAAGTATA
>NW_021887444.1:0-666 GCF_006229205.1 Suricata suricatta
TAAGAAGGGACCCATGACATCAAGTTTATAGTCTAGTTAAGAAAAGAAAATGTAGGGGCGCCTGGATGGCTCAGTTGGTTAAGCCTCTGACTTCAGCTCAGGTCAGATCTCACGTTTGTGGGTTCGAACCCCATGTCGGGCTCTGTGCTGACAGCTAGCTCAGAGCCTGGAGCCTGCTTCCGGTTCTGTGTCTCCTTCTCTCTCTGCCCCTCTTCTTCTCATGCTCTGTCTCTCTCTCTGTATCAAAAATAAATAAAACATTAAAAAAAAATGTAAAACCCATAAAAGTTAAATTCTAATGTTACTATTAAATAAAATTATGAGAGCTAAAATGAGTTCATAATTAACTGAAAATGGTAGGTACTATTAATCCATAGAAGAAGACTGCAGGCACTTTGTGTAAGATGAGGTCTTAATCTGGCTTTTGAAGGACAAGTGGCATTTGAATATAAAACACATTTGTCATACAGGATGAATCGATGGGCACATATGTGGAAATGGTTCAGGATTAGGCTCTTGTATGAACCTCCTTTGTACTCGAGCAGGAGTGTGTTTAGGTGGCACAGAGAACTTGCAGAGAGAGGTAGTCAGTAAATCTAAGAGAGAGATTTGTACAAGTTTTCATTTAATTCGTTGTTCCTGAGAGTGTTGGTTCTGTTGGAAAAT
>NW_021887445.1:0-666 GCF_006229205.1 Suricata suricatta
CCACAATGGCTTTGAATGATAACTGTTCAGAATTGAGTGTTACTTCCACTACCCAAACTTAGCTCTTTTTATTTAGAAAAACAAAGCAATATGTATATTTCATAGCCATAAAAATCATCTCTATAAGTCTTCAATCTGTGTTGTGTGCACAAAAAGTATTCCATAGAGTTTGGTTTCTTCTTTTCTACTGAGATTTTATGAAGACTCAAATAGAAGGGCTTACTATCTATGGTAATAACATTGGACATTACTATCTAAGAGGCACTGAATAGCTTATACAAATATGGTTTCTTTGATCTTTATAACAACTTAAAATAGATACGATCTTGAATTTATAGAGAAAAAAGAAGTTAATAATAGGTAAGTAATTTTTCCTAAAGTACTCAGCTACAAAGTGACACAACTGGAATTTAGGTTGTTTTGCTCAATTCTAAAACTGACTCAGTTTCCATTATATGTACAACCTTATTACTTGGTGGCAATGTTAGTACATTATCTTTTTTTTTTCAAAAATTTTTGATGTTTGTTTATTTTTGAAGGAGAGGGAGACAGTGCAAGCCAGGGAGGAGCAAAGAGAGAGGGAGACATAGAATCTGAAGCAGGATTGAGGCTCTGAGCTGTCAGCATAGAACCTGATGCAGGGCTCAAATTCATGAACTGTGAGAT
>NW_021887446.1:0-666 GCF_006229205.1 Suricata suricatta
TCTGATAGACAAGTCATAATGTTAAGTCTGTTTGATAGACAAAATCATAATAGATTAAGTCTTAGTTGAAGCAAAAATAAATTATATATTTATGGGTAATCTACAGAAACTGCTTTTTTTTAAAATGTTTTTAATGTTTATTTATTTTTGAGAGGGTAGGGAGGGGCAGAGAGAGAGGGGACACAGAATAGGAAGCAGGCTCCAGGCTCTGGGCTGTTAGCACCGAGCCCTATTTGGGGCAAACCCAGGAGACATGACACCATGACCGAGCTGAAATCAGATGTCCAACCAACTGAGCCACCCAGACTCCCCTATGTTTTAAATATACCTTTACATACTGTGATTCAAAAAAGTATTTGTTGAAAGTCAAGTATATGCTTTTGCTGGGTGCTAGGAATCTTCATTTTAAAGATGAATTAAGACAATGCTCCCCCATGATGCCTCAGTCCCAAAAGGGTTACTTACATTAAGCCCACAGACTAAGACAGTATATACAGGAATCTCTCAGTGGTTTACTATTTATATCTCTGAACACTGCAGGCCTAAATGCATTCTCTGATGTCCCAATTAACACATACATACTTCACAGAGTTGCTTTTGGGTATGTTTAAATTCTGATAGTAGAATAGTATAATCTCTAATGAAAATGTAAAACTTGTTTGGATT
>NW_021887447.1:0-1445 GCF_006229205.1 Suricata suricatta
AGCAGGCTGTCGCCATCCCATTTCACAGATGAAGAAACGGGCTCCGAGAGAGGAGCCCCTTGCCCAAGGCCAAGGTCCCATGTGGCTGCGCTGGGCCTCTGCTAACTCCATGAGCTCTTGAGGGATGACCCAGCTGGCTGGGTGGCTCTCTGGTCCCAGCCCTGCTGCGGAACCAGAGCAAACGTGCCCCCCCTCCCCGCCCAGTCTGAGTCTGGACTCTCTCCTCCATAAACACAGAGACAAGAACACAGAGGTGGGGGCACCGTGGGGAACAAGTGAGTGAGCAGGGCACCCGGCACCTGGTAAGGGCCCCATCACTGCCTCCCTCCGTCGTGGTCACACTGCAGTTACTGAAATATCTGCAAGTGATACTGTGCGTGCACTGTGTGCGGGAACCGGGCACAGAAGTCCTGGCCTCGGAGCTGACATCCCCATCCCTGACAGACGGCCGGCGAAGTGTGCACATTAAAGAGTGTGCCAGAAGGTAGTAAATGCGGGGCCCTGGAGGGACGCTGGGGCCCACAGACACAGGCAGGTCACAGCGGATGCCAGGGTGTGACCTCATGGCTCCCTGGGGGGAGGTGCGACACAGAGCAAGGTGGGGGCTGCCCGGCAGAAGCAGTACCAAGAGGCCAGCGAGCCCAAGCCAATCCTGTGGGCAGCAGCGGGAGGCCCTGGGGTGGGCGTGGGGCGGAGCCACGGAGCACGGCGGCCACTGGGCAGAAGGCCTATCACATGTGTGAAATGGAGTCATCCAGAGGTGTCTTTGGGGGCGCCTGGGTGGCTCAGTCAGTTAAGCATCTGGCTTGAGCTCAGGTCATGATCTCATGGTTCAAGGCTTCAGGCCCCTCATGCTGCTCACGATTTCTCTCTCTTTCAAAATAAATAAACTTAAAAAAAAAAAAAAGGTATCCTTATTGTCAACTAAAGCCTCAAAGCCCGAAGCCCCTTGGACCCTGGGCTACCATCTGAGGGCAGGATGGCCCCCTCCACCACCCAGGACCCCTCCCCGTGCCCCACCCCCCGTGCTGCTCCTGGCATTGAAGACCAGATGGGTGTAAGGTGTCAGTGCCAGAAGGCGGTTGTTTGGATGACGGGCTGAAGCAAGGAGTCTGGAGGGGGAAGACACCGTGGTGGAAAGCCCGAGGCTCCTCTCTCCCGGGGCAGCTCCCCTCCTGCTGCACAGCCCTGGTGACCGGGACATTTTGTTCTTCTGGCCCAGATCCAGGGAGTCCCCAGGGGCACCCTCTGGGGTTGCCTTCGCCAAAGGCCTCTCCAGCTAAGGGCCCCTTCCAGGCTGTGGGGCCACCATGTCGGGCAGAAATGTGCCCAACTAGGGCAGCCGTCCCATGCATTGAGGCATGTGTGTGCAGGTGGGGTCGGCCCTGGGCCTCTCTGTCCCCAGCCCTCCTCCTCTCCCGGGCATCCATTCCCAGCACAGACAC
>NW_021887448.1:0-666 GCF_006229205.1 Suricata suricatta
TGTATTGCTTTCCCTGTTACCTCCTTCCTTCTGAGACCCACTGCGTGAACCTTGTTACAGGAAATCAGAAGTTGCAGAACCAAAGAGGCAGGAGGACCCTGTGAAGTCTTTTACATCACCACCTTCATCTTCCTCTAGCATCGCTTGTGTGCCCATGTCTATTAGAGGATTTAGTATTTTTGGCTCCCTCAGAATCCTAGAAGTTGAGGGCTGTAAACCTTTTATAGTAAATGTAGTACCAACTGTTTACTTATCTGAAAAATATCCACCCTTTTAGGCTAAGCCAGCCCACACAGTCTTACTGCCTCAAAGTTCTAAACCCATGGCAGACGGACCGGTTCCTAACATATCTGCTCCTCCTCATTCCTTGTTGCTCTTTACCTCCTTTTATTGGATTCTCCCTGGCTCCAGGCTCTTCTCTGCATGGATGCAGTTTTTAATTTTCACCTTGGAGTCTTGGGCTGGGCCTAGCAATGTCCGGAAAAACACCAGACACTTGGCTTATGGGAGCAGGGGAATCAGGAAGGCATTATCCTAACCAGTTACACTTGGGGATCAGGAAACAGCTATAACCAGTTAGTTTGAGAACTCTGTTCTTCCTGCTGCATCCACACCAGCAGAATGATGGCGCTCCTGCAGCCGTCTCTGCTCTCATTCAACTCCTTT
>NW_021887449.1:0-666 GCF_006229205.1 Suricata suricatta
AAATCGTATATTATATACCATGATAATTGTGAAACTTCCTGCATTGTGAGAAAGAGAGGTAATGCCCGCATCTACCACTAGGTGGCGTCTTGTCCCTGTTGCTGTTGAGTGCACTTGGGTAGGAGATTGTAGGAAGCATGTATCTGTCTAGATTCCTGACTGTTCGCCTTTTCACTGAAATAAATTGTTTGTAAGTAGTGGCATTTTGTTATTATAGGGCACTATTTTATTTTAGGTCTGAATTCCTAATTCGAATATCCACTGTAACTAATAGCTTAGGCTTTCATGTATAATTGCTTTTCTGTATAATTATTTTTACTTCCAGACTGATGATCTCATGTTCTTTAAAAATTTTATTTATTTAGTTTTGAGAGAGAGAGAGCTTGAGCGGGGAAGGGGCAGAGAGACAGGAAGACAGAGAATCCCAAGCAGGCTCTGAGCTGTCAGCACAGAGCCCGATGAGGGGCTTGAACTCACGAATCAGGAGATCATGACCTGAGCTGAAACCAAGAGTCAGATGCTTAACCAACTGAGCCACCCAGGTGCCCCGTGATATCTCATTTTTAATTTTCTCTAGAATCTTTGACTTCATATGACAGTTATTTTTTATCACTTGCCTTTTTCTATGTTTGGAGCGTTCTTCTTCTGACATGGACATTATCTGAC
>NW_021887450.1:0-666 GCF_006229205.1 Suricata suricatta
CTTAAAGGACCAAGCCACCCAGGTGCCTCTATTTTTACATCTTATAAGATGATCTAAAGATGTTAATTACTATATTTGTATGTTAATTGATCTGTCCATTAATTCCCTCTTCTATGCTTTTATCAAGTTTTGGGGGCCACTTTATTTTCTTAAGTGACCCTTGGAAGATTTTATTTGTTAAACACTGGTCCTGTAAACTCTCACTATATTGGATGGTAGTATTAGTGAAGTATATTACACTGCGGTGCTGTTCCGAGCTCTCCAGTAAATACTGTGGATTATTTAAGCAGTTTTTATATATTACACAGATTTGTACATTTTTATGGTGGCTTTACATATTTATAAGTTTTTAAAAGAATCATTTTGTTTACTTGTACAGTTCAAGTTTATTGGGAAATATATATTTATGAATGTTTTAAACCATGTTATAGATTATATGAATACTCATTATGTTACTTACTCCCAAACTCTTGAAAATTTCTTTGCCCCCAATCATTGTACATTTTATTTATGATAACTCCTTTGCAAAGATCACTTTAGACATTTTTTTTCCTTTCAAATAACAATAATAAGAATTGCTAGGTGATCATTTATATTTTGTTTTTAGAAATCATTTGGGAACTTTCTTTAAAAAAAGCACCTATGACAGTGATACAATAATCTCTA
>NW_021887451.1:0-666 GCF_006229205.1 Suricata suricatta
GGTGGCTTCCCCATCCCCTTCTAGAGTTCATATCCTCCTCTCAAAACCTTCCAACTCTCCCTGAATAGATCATCTTTCTTTCTGCTAGGTTTTTAAAGCCCTCTGTTATAACCTCTTTTGGAACACTGAACACAATGCTCTACTGTAATACTGTTTAACATGTCTGTCTCTCCCACCAGACTAAGGTTCTCAAACATTGCTGTAAAAAAACTAATTCTTATCTTCCTAAATATTGGACAAAAAAGGAAAACAAGTGGCATGGAAAAAAAAAAAGACATTAAAAAACAAGGACTTGATTATCAGCAGTTCTTGCAAAACCCACATGGCAAAATTTCTTCCTCACCAATCCCAGGCTGCACCCCAATCAAGGTAAGACATGTGAAAACCTGATCTGATTTCCCTTTCTGGAAAGCAGAAGAGGTGACAATCAGATGAACCAGGAAGCTCCAGCTACACTCTTCAGTGACAAAGACAAATGAAATACACATGGATGCTTTGATTTTTCCCCTTGAAGCTTTCTAACATATAAGACAGAGTAACAGAATATTAAAAGTTACTGGAATGCAACCAATAGCCTCCTGTTACAGATGAACAAATTGAGAGCTAAAGAGATTCAGTAATTTCCAGGAAGTCATTCAGAAGAGGCAGACCAAATAAGAACCTGGA
>NW_021887452.1:0-666 GCF_006229205.1 Suricata suricatta
AGGGAGAGAGGGAGACAATAAGAACAAGAACAAGTTGGGGAAGTGCAGAGAGAGAGAGGGAGACACAGAATCCAAGAGCAGGTTCCAGGCTCAGAGCTGTTAGCACAAAGCCCAATATGGGGCTCAAATCCACAAACTGTGAGATTATGACTTGAGCTGAATTCAGTCACTTAACCAACTGAGTCACCCAGGTGCCCTGATTCATGACAGAAATTTAAAGGGCTGCATTTTTGTCAGCACCAAGAGGCACTTAGAATTATTGCCCAGTGGCTTTTGGTAGTGCAGAGCTCCAGATACAATGGAAAAGAAAAAAACCCTGAGGATTGGAGGTATGTAATAGAGAGACTGGATATGAAGTTGTCTAGGAGGAAAGGACTAAATAATTGGTATTGTAAGAGTGTTTCACAAATCTGGATGCATATTAGAATTATATGTATAGCTTTTAAAAGTACTTATACCTGAGGCTTTATTAATCTTCAGTTGGTAGTATAGGGCATAATAAATTTCCTCAGGTGTTTGTGTGCATCTAAAAGATTTATCCAATTCTAAAGCCTGATACCTGTGAATGTATTATTTAGAAATAGGGTCTTTGCCTATGTAATAAAGATCTCAGGATTTTATCATTCTGGGTTATGCGAGGGCCCTAAATATCCAAGGACTTGCGTC
>NW_021887453.1:0-666 GCF_006229205.1 Suricata suricatta
GGTGAAGATGTGTACCCCGCATCTCTAACCTGGGCTTTCTGGCATGCACATGAGAAGTGATTTAAAGTAACGTAAGTGGAAATTGGATACCTGTGGAAGCTACTGAATCCTGGAGTTCGTGATTTCTCATTCATTTATTCAACTGCCACGTATTGAATATAGACCATGTGTCAGGCCCTCCACTAGATGCTAGGAACATAGCACAAAACAAAAGGAGGAAATCATCTTATCCATCTTCCTGTGTGCAGAAGCGACCACACCTGCTGTCTGATGGCCATCCGCTCTTGGTTCCTTCATGACAGCTGAGCTGACTCACAGGAGAAAGTAGGCATGGACCAAGGCTGTTTGCAGTGACTGTCTCAACCTCACCTGCTCACTCCAAACACAGCCTGGCCCTTCCAGCCTCCTTCCCTCCATCCTGCCTCGCAGCACCCACTGCTGCTTCAGGATCCTCCTCTTGCCTGCCTCGCCTGTTCACCACCATTGCACCTTTCCTGGATGTAGCACCACACAGTGGCCATGAGCATGGATGCTGCAGTCAGGCTGGGTTGAATGTAGCTCTGCTGTATTCTAGCTACATTGCCATCAGGAAGTCACTGAAACTCCAGGTGCCTTGGTTTTTTCTCCCACAAAATCATAATGAAATGACAGTAACTGGCGCCTGGC
>NW_021887454.1:0-666 GCF_006229205.1 Suricata suricatta
CTATCTCTCCCCAAATCTACACTTCCAAATACCTTTATATTGACATAGTTTTCAACTTATGAATTTTAGGGGAGACACACTTTTATACCATAGCTAGTATCTATTGGAAATAATGAACAACATTCATGGCAAAATATTGAGAATATACAAAAGGATCAAATGGAATTGTATAAATTTTAAAAAATCAGTGATCAAAAATGAATTCACCTGTTGGATTTAACAACAGATTGAGCACAGCAGAATAATGAATCAATACACTTGAATACTGATCAATAGAATATATCCAAACTAAAAGATAAAAAACAAGAATTAAAACAAAAACAAGAGATAAGGGAATCTGTGACCTGTGGGAAAATATCAAATGGAGAGGAGAGAGAAAATGAATTAAAAGAAATATGTCAGAATAAATGTCTGATAACTTTTAAAAATTAATTGAAAGAAATCAACCCACAAATACAACCAAGAATCTCATCAAACACCTCATTGTGGATAAATTGAAAAAAAAAAATTGCACATCACATCAGACTACTAAAAACTAAAGATAAAATGCAAATCCTAAAAGCAGCTAGAGGAAAAGAAGGCACATTAAACATAACATAGCAGAAGGAAGCCTTCTCTGCAGAAATATCAGGCCAGAAAATAATACAATAATGTCTTCACAGTGGT
>NW_021887455.1:0-666 GCF_006229205.1 Suricata suricatta
CAGCTCTGCTAGGAGACTGAGAACACCAGGGAAACTTGAACTCTTCCCTGGCTTCACCCCACTCCCCATCCCAAGGGACTCTTCAGGCCTAGAGAAATGTGCCAGCCCTGCCTACCACTTCCACATGTCTGTGCTCAAACCTGGCAACAAGAACTTTTTTATTTTTTATTTTTTTTAATGTTTATTGATTTTTTGAGAGAGAGCAAGTGCATGAGAGAAAGCGAGAGCACTAGTGGGGGAGGGGCAGAGAGAGAGGGAGCCTCAGAATCTGAAACAGGCTCCAGGCTCTGAACTGTCAACACAAAGCCTGAAGTGGGGCTTGAACTCACGAACTGTGAGATCATGAGCCGAAGTCAGACACTTATCAGACTGAGCCACCCAGGTGCCCCAACAAGAACTTTTTTCAAGTAGCTCCCCGGCGTTCCCTGCAGTAGTTCTTCCTCCGTAATTAAAAAGAAAGTTGGGAGGGGCACCTGGGTGGCTTCAGTCAGTTAAGCGTCGCACTCTTGATTTCTGCTCAGGTCATGATCTTATGGTTCAGCAGTTTAAGCCCTAAGTCAGGCTCCGACCTGAGTGTGGAGCCTATTTGGGATTCTCTCTCTCTCTGCCCCTCCCCTGCTTGCACTCTCTTTCCCTTGAAATAAATAAACTGGAAAAAAAAAAAAA
>NW_021887456.1:0-666 GCF_006229205.1 Suricata suricatta
TAATTATACTTTTAGGAATCTGTCCTAAGGAAATGCACTCATTCATCCCTCCCTCCAATATTTATTGAGTGTCACCGTCCTAGTGGGTGTTGTTTTAGGTGCTAGCTATGCAACAGTGGACAAATTAAGGACCCACAGCTTACCCGTGGCCCCAGTTACGTGAGGTCCGCCACGTGAGCAGCAGACAGTCCGCCTGGGAGCTGGAGTCAGCATGTCAGTGGTAGCCTCGTCCAGCGTCACAGCGCCTGCTCACTCCCCCGCTTCAGCTCGTCACGAGGCACTTTGTCATGTCACAAGCAGAAGAGCGAGAGCAGTGTAAGAAGATACTTTGAGGGAGACCACATTCACATAAATTTTGTACAGTATATTGTTATAATTGTTCTGTTTTATTATTGGTTAGTGTCGTTAATCTCTCACTGTACCTACTTTAGAAGTTCCACTTTATCCTAGGTGTGTATGTACAGGCGAAAACGCGCCTTGCATCCATTCAGTGCATTTGTGGTTTCAGGCGTGACTAGGCAAGAGCCCACTGGGGTCTTGGAGCTGAGCAATTCAGTGATCTGAGGATTTTTTCAAAAGGATGTTCATGATAACATTCATTTCAACAATTAAAAAAAACCTGGAAACAAATGATCCACTGGCAGACAAATTATGGCATATGGCAGA
>NW_021887457.1:0-666 GCF_006229205.1 Suricata suricatta
AATGTTTTGAACCTGTAAATAGATGAAGGTTAACGACTAAGTATTGGTATTTTAAATTACTTTTACATGCATATTTTAAAACCACGCCTTATGTGGATCAAATTACATGCTTTTCACGCTGCAAGGGATGTTCATGCTTCTTCGATAATTTAGATAAGAAAGAAAAGTAGAAAAAGTCACTCTGTAGTCTCATTACTCAGAGAACATTGTAGGATATTAGCGTTGTAAAGGCTTCTTCATAGTTTGTCATACTGCACCTGCTACTTGGAATTCTGCTTTTTCACCTGTCAAGGCGGAGGGTCTGGTTTATTGCATGATTACTATGTGCCAAGTTTCAGACTAGGCTTTTTAAATACTTATTTACTTATTACACCCGTTTAAGGCGTTATCATTATATCGGAATTTTAAATGAAAAAACACAGGCTAAGAGTTCATATATCCTGCTCCAGCTAACCTGCCTGTCCACGGTCAGATGGAGATGTTGAACTCCAGGCCATTTTCTGAAGCCCAGGCTTTCCCATACACACTGGAACAGGCATTCTCTGGTTACTACTTGTGTGTGTGTGGGGGGGGGGTAAAGTAATATTTTGCTTAGGTGAATATATTGTAACTTAATAGTCTCTAATCACCAACATTTTAGTAGTATTCTCTCTGATACTATTACCA
>NW_021887458.1:0-1445 GCF_006229205.1 Suricata suricatta
CTTTCCCCTGCGGCCTCCTGGCCATCTTGGGAACCGGGCCAAAACCCAAACCTGGACTTCAGGGTGACCGGGGGCTTCCATTCAAGCCTGAGTCCTGCACTTCACGGCTCTGTAACCTGAAGTTATTTCATTTCTCCGAGCCTTGACTTTTTCATTCCAAAACTGGGGATCCTAACATCTACTCACAGTGTAGCTATGATGAGGAAATGTGATATTACATATATTTTTTAATTTAAAAAATTAAAAAAACTTCTTTTTAATGTGTTTATTTTGGAGATAGAGAGAGACAGAGCACAGCAGGGGAGAGGCAGAGAGAGAGAGGGAGACAGAGAATCTGAAGCAGGCTCCAGGCTCTGAGCTGTCAGCACAGAGCCCGACTAAGGGCTCAAACCCACAGACCACAAGATCATGCCCTGAGTCGAAGTCGGGCACTTAACCTACTGAGCCACCCAGGTGCCCACCCCCCCAAATTTTAAGATTTAGTTTTGAGAGAGAGAGAGGGTTGGGGAAGGGCAGTGGGGGAGGGAGACACAGAATCTGAAGCCAGCTCGAGGCTCCGAGCTGTCAGCACAGAGTCTGATGTGAGGCTCAAACTTGTGAATCACGAGATCAATGATGGACACCTAACTGACTGAACCACCCAGGTGCCCTGAGATATTGTATTTTAATCTCCAACAACAGTGTGTGTATATAGTAAGTGCTTAATAAATGTTGGCCAGCAACGGTTCTCTGGAATCAAAGATGCCTTCCAAAAACAGTATCAGCTTCTATTCTGTACGCACCTACTAAGTGCCAGGCATGGCGCTAAGCATTTTCCATAGAAGGAATCTCTTCTTTTTTTTTTTTTCTGTTTATCTTATTCTATTTTTTAAACTTTATTTTGAGAATGAGATAGAGCAAATGGGGGAGGGGTGGGGGGGAGGAGAGAGAATCCTAAGCAGGTTCTATGCTGTCAGTACAAAGCCTGACACAGGGCTCGAACTCACGAACCCCGATATCATGACCTGAGCCACAACCAAGAGTTGGATGCTTAAGTGACTGAGCCACCCAGGCACCCCTATTTTATTTTATTGTTTCTTCCAAGATTTTGTTTAACTTCAAGTTAGTTAACATTGTGTAGTATTGGTTTCAGAGGTAGAATTTAGTGACTCATCACTTCCATACAAGGCCCAGTGCTCTTCCCAACAAGTGGCCTCCTTAATGCCCATCACCCACCTCCCCCCACCTCCCCCCCATCAACCCTGTTTGTTCTCTATAGTTAAGAGTCTCTTTATGGTTTGCCTTCCTTTCTATTTTTATTTTATTTTTGAAGGAACCTCTTCTGACCATCCTAACCTCATGCGGGAGGAAGATGAAGGGGAATGTCTAGTACCTCCTCTTCTCTTCTTGCCTCTGACAATAGTTAATATATTTTAGTCGTTTATGTACTCGCTTGTTGGACTTTG
>NW_021887459.1:0-666 GCF_006229205.1 Suricata suricatta
CACATATATAACTTTTATATAAAAGAATAATATAAAAATCAGCAAAGGGGAGAGAGAATGAACTTAAAGTCTTCATATTTCACAGTAAGTATGATGGCTAAATTTATCTGTATAAATAGCTGCTGTCGATTTTTAATTTTAAAATGTTATATATGATTTATAAAGTAACTCAGAAAACCCAAGATCAGAAAAGTTAAATACATTAAGAAATAGCAATAATAAGAAAACTACTTCTAACTCTCCAGAGGAGTATCAGAAAAGCTAAAAATAGAAAAGGAGAATGACTAGGGAAGAGTAAGTCTTTAATTTTTATTAAAATGACCAGATACTTTATTGTGAAAAATTATTATATAATATCATTACTAAAAATAGTATCCTAGAAAGTAGGGCATATAAACTGGTGAGGCTACTTTTCATTTCTGGCATGGTAATCCAAAGTAACAATAAATGCCACCGGGCCATAAAACCCAGTGGGATGAGGATAATATACAGACGTATTACAGAATACTCATGTTCTTTAGTGATTCTTTGTTTCCACACCATTATGTCTAAATGGCCCATTTTTGTCATATAACTTCTACAGAGACATACATTTCATCATCTTCAGACAACTACTGAATCACACATCCTCCCATCCTCTACTTTGCACACCACACTTAAAGAAAT
>NW_021887460.1:0-666 GCF_006229205.1 Suricata suricatta
GGGCCCGTGGGGCCTGGAGTTTGGCGTTGCCTCGGGGATGATGGTCAGGACGCGGGGTCCTCGGCCTGCTCGCTACCAGACCGCACAGAAGGCCACCCCTTGGGGACCCCCAGCCAGGCCGACCCCCTCCTCAGGTCATCTAGTTGGAACTGGGCCCCGCCCACCCCATTTCCTGTTTTACTCTGTTCGGGCCACGTGTCCCCACTGCACGGAGCCTCCGAGTCTCTGGTCCGTCCCCGGCTGGAGCGCACACTGAGTGCTTAGTGCTCACGGCACGGGGCGCGGGGTCCCGGCCTGTGCACGGAGAGGGCCTTGGACGTCTTGAGTGGCCGTCACAAGACAGTACAGGCTGGGCGGCTGGATTCCCCGGTTCTGGAGGCTGGAAATCCAAGATGACGGTGCTGGCAGGGACTTCCTGGTTTTGGATGGCCACCTTCCCACCGTGTCCTCCCCTGGCCGGCCCTTGTGGGGCCAGGAGAGCGAGCCCTGGTGTCGCCGCCTCTTCTCGAAGGACCCCAGTCCCCTCTGACTAGAGCCCCGCCTTGATGGCCCCCTTTTTTGTTCTTAATGTTTATATATTTTTGAGACCGAGACAGAGCGTGAGCAAGGGAGGGGCAGAGAGAGAGAGAGGGAGACACAGAATCTGAAGCAGCCCCAGGCTCCGAG
>NW_021887461.1:0-666 GCF_006229205.1 Suricata suricatta
TGAAATTTTTTAAAAATGAATACAGTATAATAAAATGAAATAAAACAGAATTTTTAAAAATTACAAAAAAGTAAAACATGGAAAAATTTAAAGAAAAATCTTTTATAAAAACAGAAGATAAAAATAAATTTTTCTCTTTCTGCATTCAAGAACAGGGAAGATAAAAATTGAAAAGATGGACCAGTGAACAGAATGGAATATGATTGAAATTACATCCAGTTTCCCCTGAAGTCAAACTATGATGCACTTTATAGTCTGTAAAATAGGTGGAGAGACTTGCAGTCTTCCTCTAGAGCATGGTTGGCACAGTTGGATGGGGCTTGGTGTAATGGCTCCATTCTTCACTCGATGGCACTGCTTACACCTTACTTGGGCCAATCATTGTGGCACATGTATGAGCATGTTCAGGAAAGGTGAAAATAGAGCCAGCCAGCTACCCATCTCTAGCATCAGAACTCTGTGCTCTCACCAACCAGCCTTCAAAACACCTCTCCTTTGTCTCTGGCCTCCATCCACATCCTGCTTCTACCCTGTCTGCAACCAAGTTGTCAGCCTGCCAGGCAGCAACTCCCTCCTGAGTTTTATCTCAGATGGAGCAGTCTTTCCAAATCCCTCAATTCTGAGCACCCTGCAGGTTTTACTTGCTCAGACCCTCTGGAGGATCTC
>NW_021887462.1:0-666 GCF_006229205.1 Suricata suricatta
GAGATCATGACCTAAGCCAAGATCAAGAGTTGGATGTTTAACCAACTGAGCCATCCAGACATCCCAGGTTTAGCCATTTTATTTTATTTTTAAATGTTTTGTTTTTTGAGAGAGAAAGAGAATAAGTGGTGGAGGGGAAGAAAGAGAAGTGGACAGGGGGTCTGAACAGGCTCTGTGATGAGAGCAGAGAACTTGATCTGGGGCTCGAACTCATGAACTCTGAAATCATAACTAGAGCCGAAGTCAGATACTTAAGTGACTGAACCACCCAGGAGTCGCCAAGTTTTTGTCATTTTAAAAATGACAAGATAAGGAAGTAAATGGTAATGTTTGATATAATAGGAAGCCCATCTCACCAACCCTTCCCTTTCGGTGTGAAGCCCTGTGAGGCCTGGAGTGCTATATGCAGCCCCAGGAGCCGGAACTTCTCAGAGGAGGGGGTGGAGCCTGAGTGTAATCAGACCCAGTCAGCACAGGTACCTTGCGTTCTAGGAAAGAAGCAGGAATGGAGGAGGCTGGACTGGGATTCAGGAGACAGGAAGTAACAGAAGCGAGAGACTGAGGCTGAGAGTGGGCCCTGATCAGACAGGCCAAGCTGGCAGGAATGCCTCTACTTCAGTTACTCACACAGCTTCCTCTCAGCTTCTCACCAGGGAGTGCTACTTC
>NW_021887463.1:0-666 GCF_006229205.1 Suricata suricatta
GCTTTTTTTGTCTTGATCAAGTTTGAACTCTGCTGTTCTGAGTTCACACAATTGCACAGTAACGTCCTTGCGGAGAATTCCTAACGGTGAAGACAATGAAACCTTATTTCATCTACATTCATACCTATAAAAACGAAATAAAGATTATCCCTGTTTTATAAATAGATACATTTAGATTTTACTTGGGCTCCAGGAGATCACTGGCATAGGGTACCAGGTTCCCCCCGTCTAAGAAACTCTAGAGTAGCCACTGAGGAGTCTGTTTTCTGGCCCTCATTTCCCTTCTCTACTTGGCTTAACATCTTCCTGGTACTAATAGTCTTAGGGGAGGAGCTGCCAATAAACAAAACCCCCGAGGTCAATGTCTAAATCTTGGGGGGCTGAAAGATTAGTGATATCTAAAGTGAAAGTAGACTAGATGGCCAACAGACACATGAAAAGATGCTCAGCGTCACCCATCATCAGGGAAGTACAAATCAAAGCCACCCTGAGAGACCACCTCACACCGGTCGGAGTGGCGAAAATGAGCAAATCAGGAAGCAACAGACGGTGGCGAGGATGTGGAGAAAGGGGACCCCTCTTGCACTGGTGTGGGAATGCAAACTGGTGCAGCCGCTCTGGAAAAGTGTGGCGGTTCCTCAAAAAATGAGAAATAGAACTACCCTA
>NW_021887464.1:0-666 GCF_006229205.1 Suricata suricatta
TGCCAAAAATGCTTGACTGGTTAAAACTGTTTGACTTAAATGAATCCTTCAAGTGTCTAGGTGTAATTTTCAATTAAAGCAAAATTCAATAGCACCATGGAGAAAGTTCGGTAAACATAGACTATGAGACATTCTCAAAGACACTGTGAACTTTAAAAAAAAGTCCATGTCATGAAAAGTAAAAACAAGCAAAAAAGAAACAAGCAAAAAACACAAGAAAGTTGAGGGACTGTTTGTCAGAAAAGGTAGTGATGGAACCTTGACTGGATCACTGGTCTTTACAAAGTAATTATAAGAGGCACATGGAAACAACTGGGGATATTTGAAAATGGACTGACTATTAGCAAATGTTATGGTCTTGGGATTCTTGTTTATTCTTTGAGGTGGAATAATGACACTGAAGTCATTCTCTTAGTCAATGCATGATGAAGTATTTATGAGTGAACTGTCATGATATCTACAACTTTATGTGGTTTGGAGAATATATATATATATATATACAGAGGATGGGGATAGACAATGGCAGAAAGGAGAGAGGAATAAGCAAATATGGCAAAGTGTTAACGGTTCTTGACTCTGGTGGGTATACAGGTTCACTGTGTAATTCTTCCAATTTTTGTGTAGATTTCATGTTCATAATAAAATTTGGGAAACCAAAAGACCTGG
>NW_021887465.1:0-666 GCF_006229205.1 Suricata suricatta
GAATTTCTTCGCTATCCCAAATACTTGCTAGCTTTTATTTTTTAGCCCTACATGCTTGTGCATGTCACCCTCTGAGACATGCTATGTTTCCACCTTAGCATAAGAATTTACAATCAAATGACCCAATAAAGGGAGACAGAGTATAGAATGTCTTCCAGACTCTGTGGGAAAAAGGAAGTGGCACCTTTAATAAAGTTTGGTTGGGAGAAGTAAGGGAGAAATCACTGTATATAAGCTTTAACTATTTGAATATAGATTTCAGAAACATTTGGTATAAACAAATGGGAAGATCAGAAAGGTATCAGATAGTAATAAATAAATGGAAACAAGGGAAAGAACAGAAGAGAGACACTGGTAAAGACAAGAGACAAAGCATTTCCTTATCCCGGTGTTTATCCGTTTTCTCTGAAGGAGCCATAATTCCCCAAGGGTAACTGGACTGTGGGTTGCAGAAAAGTCTACTGAGAGCCCTCAGGTGCAATGAGCAGAGAGAAATTTCATATTAAGAGCTAACTTCACTACCCTCTTCCAAATAGTCTTAATGTAGTCACAGCAAAAATCTTTATGAAATTCTCAAATTATAAGAGAACTGCAGGAAAATGTATTTACCTCTTATTTGAGACAGCAGCCTATTTCTTTAAAATTTGCGAATTGAGAGGGTTAAAC
>NW_021887466.1:0-666 GCF_006229205.1 Suricata suricatta
TTAAAATAGACATTATTAGGTGCCTGGACGGCTCAGTTGGTTAAGTGTCCAACTCCAGCTCAAGTCATGATATCACAGTCCATGGGTTCTAGCCCTGTGGTCGTGTTCTTTGCTGACAGCTCATAGCCTGGAGGCTGCTTCAGATTCTGTGTCTCCCTCTTTCTCTTTCCTTCCCCTGCTTACACTGTCTCTCTCTCTCAAAATAAACACATTTAAAAAAACTTTCTTTAAATAAAAAATAAAATAGACATTATCTTGTTTTAAAAAATTATATGTACCTAGTACATATAATTGACTTATGTAAAATGAAGTAAGTGTCTGTTCATACACTTTTCATTTCATAACCATATCCATGCCATAGTTTCTTACGTAATTTAACAAACTGTCTTGATGAGTTGAGTTGGAATTCTGCTAAGTATCGCTTTATTCTTAAAGAGTCACTGAATTGTTTATTAATATTTATTTATTTTTGAGAGAGACTGTGTGTGCAAGCAGGAGGAGGTGCAGAGAGAGAGGTGGAAAGGCAGACAGAGGATAGGAAGCTGGCTCTGTGCTGACAGCAGAGAATCTGATGAGGGGCTCCAACTCACAAACTGCGTAATCATGACCTGAGCCGAAGTTGGATTCTTAACAGCCTGAGCCACACAGATGCCTCACATAAAGAGT
>NW_021887467.1:0-666 GCF_006229205.1 Suricata suricatta
AGTCATCTGATTCTCTCATGGAAGAGAATTCTGATTTACTATTCCTATTGATTAGGGCCTACATGTCTTATAACTGTAAATCAGAAGGTGATTTATAGAAAATGAATAAGGGGTGATTTTTATCTGTTTGAGAGGGAAGGTATCCCCCAAAGGTTACAGCTTATTGCCTTGTAGGATATTAATGAGTCTGTATCAGGCTAAGCAATCTTACTCTGAGTTTCTTTTTCCACTGACCTTATAAAATCTGAGATTCTCATATCCTTATTTGATCACCTATGTCATTCTCTATTAATGACATGTGCTAACTACTTACCCTGAATATTATTTTTTAGCAATTTGAGAATCACACATTTTCATATATATTGGATGAATCCATGCTCAGAAGATTTATCCACATTTTTCCATTTCTCATTTTAAACTTTGCTGGGAGAAAATGGTTTGGATGAAGCCTAAACGAACATAATAAGGTCCACAATCATAGCAGATAAGACTATGATTCTTGCTACCTTTGAAAATTATGGGGTATTACTAAATATTTTCATGCAAGAATTTAAGAAGTCTTGGATCAGTTAAATCAACTAAACTACTCCCTCGCAACTATACTCTTTCTTACCAAGGACTTGTGAATATTTGTAGCTCAGTTCAACAAACACTGATTTATAGTAG
>NW_021887468.1:0-666 GCF_006229205.1 Suricata suricatta
ACAAAACGCTATCTAGGGGAGTGTTTCACTGTGGAAATTTGAACGTAATTTAAAAGAACTGCAGTTTGGGTTTGTTGATCGATAAAAATACTCCTCATTTCCAAAATTCAAAGAAGGCCACACTTCTGCCCTACACAGTACAGAAACAGCACGCAGAGCCAGGGCACCTGCCACTTGATCCAGATGCACTTGACTCCACACATAACATTCATTCCTTCCTTCACTCACTCATTCTTCACTGGGGCAATCACCATCTCTGTGGTACCTGAATCACTCTGTGAATGGCTCTTATTTAGAATCATTTTGTGCACTCAGGACAGTTGTGATATCGATCTTTAAGCATATTTAATGAGAAGACTGGTCCATCGGGGGCTTACCCCACTCAGATGTGTCTTAGCATGTCCAATGATTTCTATGCTTTGTTTCTCCAGAGCTAACCTCCCACTTCCAAAAAAGATTGTGACTGCCATGTGAAATTATCAGCTAAAAGAAAGAAATGAAATGTTAACTAGGTATTCTCCTCTTAAAAACATGGATAATGTTAATTCTTAGAAAACCATTTCTCCATAATCTTTGCCCTCCAATGTTGAAAGTGTTGGCATTTTTCTTTGGTAAAAGAAAATAAAACCCACAGTTGTAAAGATTTAAAATTCTAATGATTTCATT
>NW_021887469.1:0-1444 GCF_006229205.1 Suricata suricatta
GTAAAGAATGTAGTTAAATCAGAATGACTGCTCAACCCAACTCAGGATCACAGACTTTATACTGAGGAGAAACATTACAAAGTAAAGAATGTGTCCCTCCTATAGCTGGAACTCACAGCTTGCTCAATTCCATAGCTCTCTTACAGCGTAGAAAGAGAGAAAGAGAAGAGAAAATTGCAGTGCTAACATGTGGAATTTGAGCCTTCATCCATACTAGAAAAAACCCATGACGTTTCTATCCTACATCATGACATTATGGACGAGGCACGGCTTTCATATCCAATGTACACCAGACAGTGCATGAAAGAAGGTAACTTTGAAGACATATTTAGAAAAATATACCTGAACATCAAATGCTAATGAATGTCACCGAATTCACACTGGGAAATAGTACAACGGTCTCTATTAAAAAATATATCAAAATACTGATGATAATGAATAATACAAAGTTAAACTCGATGTATAAGCTCTTATGCCTCAAAAGATTAAATGGATTTGTTGTCGGGAGCCATTCTGACTCACAGGTTGAGAATACTCCTTGTGAGGTTATGGCAGCTTTGCAAGGTCTCCTTCCATCAGATGATGACCCACTCAATTGTTTTTGCCTGAGAACCAACCCCCCCCCCAAGGCCCCTTGTTGATTGGTATCCGGAGTGACATGCACCTTTATTCTGGCCCTAGTACATGCTGATTGTACCTTTTGGAGGAACTTATTATAGGAATTTCTTCTTTTGTGATTATGGAAGCAACCATTGCATTTCCTGAGAATCCCGTTTTTCTTATATTTCTCAAGTAAACAGGCTATTGACCCCTGCTCACAAAGAACTAACTTTTGCCTTTGCTATGCTAGAAGTTTTGTTTTCTATTTGAATGCTAAGGATACCTTCCTGCCCCATATGATTAGCATTAAGTCCCTTGCATCAATCACTACTGATAAAGATTATGCCTGAATCTTCTACAAATCTATGTTCTGGTAAATTGTTACCTATCAAAGAATTTTATCATCAGAAATCACTGTCTAAAGCAAATGCCACGTCTGTGCTAGTCCCCATACATTTGACCATAAATAAAGCAGAGTCTCAGTCAGTGCGGAGAAGCCTGCCTGTTGATCAGAAAGAATCTTGTGTTTCTCTCATCCCTCCTTTTCACCAACACCATCCATCCTTCAGGGAACCCTGGACCTGCTGGAGCAGAGCTCCAGCACCATTAACTCTGTGTGATATGCTCGCATAATCACACAGCCAGGAGATCTCAGAGCCAGTAGAGATCCAAGAGAACTGATGGTTCTCTTCTAGTCTGGGAGGCATGAGCTAAATGCCATAGTTCCAGTATGAAGGTGGCAGCTTTGAGACCCAGGAAGGGTCAGCATTTCAGTTTGAATCTGAAGGGAGGAAAAAAGTCAATGCCCCAGTCTGAAGATCATCAGGAAGAATTCCCTCCTACC
>NW_021887470.1:0-666 GCF_006229205.1 Suricata suricatta
GGCATCACTTTTAATGTATGGCACAAATCTCTATACCAAACTCCTCCCTAAGCCCTCCTTCAACGTAAACCTACTTAGAGTCTGTAGGCACCCCCTTTTCCAATTGCTGTTCATACATATTTATGTGGTTTATCTCATTAGAATGCCATTATCTAAACTGGGGGTCCCACAGCTGGAGTATTAGAGAATGGATTATGCAGACTGCTATCTTTACCTAGAGTTTTAATTTTCTTGGGTGAAATCCCATCCTTGATTTTGTCTGTCTTTATATGTAGTTTTAAAAACATGCATACCATTTCTTGGTTGTGCTCTCTGCTTGTTTTAACTCCATTTCTTTAAAGGTCTTGTTGATCTCATCTATGCTAGCTAAATTTGATGCATCACTCCCTCCATACAAAGAATACTCCTATAATTTCCCTATTTTCTCCCTCCGATAAATATTTTTCTACTCAACATATATCAATGTAAGTGCAAAGAGCAAGATCTGAAAACATCCATCCCACTCCTAATACTGGTAACCTCTAAGAAAAGAGGAAGACCAGGAAACAGAGCAGTAGTGTTCCTCACAGTGGTGAAGAACATTTACTTTTTAGGCGATATGCTTACTTTTTGTTATTGTTAGGTCAATTCTTTTTTTTTCTTTTAATTGAGATGTAATTGGGATGT
>NW_021887471.1:0-666 GCF_006229205.1 Suricata suricatta
TATATATAGCCTTCTGGAAACCTTGCTCCAGGCCTTCAAGGCATTACCACCTAGCTCACTCTGTAACCAAGTCTTCCAAAACCATTCCATCATTCTGTCAAGCCAGCTGCTTCAAGATGTCGGAGAACAAAGTAACAGGTGAATCCATAAGAATGAATCCATGCTGTACTTTTTTTTTTCCTGCAAACTGAGATCCTCATCACAAGGAATGCAATGTGGAAAACTATAACAATGATAAGGTGTTCTATAAGTCACAGATTGTAGTTTTCACAAAAGCACTGCATGCAAGGAAGGCAAAACCATATCCAGAGTAGGCATTTATTCTAGGAAGAACACATGTTTCCTCTTCTATGATGGAAGCTGTCAATCTAATCAACTTGCCACCAGACAGCTGTCCGATCTTCCAGAGGAAATGGTGCCACATTGGGGGCTCAGTGTTTATCTCTGCTTTTAGTAGATTGGACATTCAATTGTGGCCATAGCCATGTCAGTCTCGTTGAGTAGAAGTCCATATCACTGAGTCCATATATCACTTTCATCCCTGTCTCTGTGGCAGCCTTGTTCACGAACACATTGGAGGATAACAGGGAAAGCTGAAGAACTGGTATCCATAAAACAGGTCATTCTCTCCACTAGGTTATGAAAACCTGCTTCTACTGAGGTCAT
>NW_021887472.1:0-666 GCF_006229205.1 Suricata suricatta
CCTCATTCCAGCTGACACGGGTGTGCGCTTCCTTCCCCAGGTAGACGCGCCCCTTGAAGATGCTGCCTCCGTCCTGAGGAGCAGGACCACTGCACACAGCACTTGCCACTGCTCCGGGTGACAGAGCTGCTGGCCCCCGGGGGCTCATCGGCCTCTTCTCATAGCAGCTGCGCTTTCCAGCCTCAGCTTCAGGTGACCCTGGCATAGCTCTCATTGCAGACTGAACACTTGACATCTGTCTGGGCCTTTTCCGGTGGGACAGCTCCATGGCTTTATCTGAAGGGGTCTGTGGCCTGCTGGGACACTGCTCAGTCACTTTCCCAGTGACCAGGCCACTTTCCTGTCACTATGGTCATGACCTGCGTGATGATAGATCACAATGCTTTGTATGCCCTCCAGTTCTAGCACATTCCAGGCCCTGTGTCCATGTCTCTCAGCTTCCAGCTGACATTTGGGTTCTTGGTCTCTTGGTGGCAACCCTGCTAGCTGGCCCCAGGAGACGCAGGCCCGGTGGTGCTGTGGGTGACACCCTTTGGGCCTCTCCTCGGGCCATCTGCGGGTTCTGGAACCTGTCCCCCTCACCTGGCCCGCCCCTTGCAGGTCCCCACCCGAATGAATAGGGGCTGGGGCGTCCCGGACCCCTCCCCCACCTTTCTTCTCAAGTGC
>NW_021887473.1:0-666 GCF_006229205.1 Suricata suricatta
TACAGGGATGGTTCAATATCCGCAAATCCATCAACGTGATTTCTATGAAGCCAGCATTATCTTGATTCCAAAACAGACAAAGACTCCACTAAAAAGGAGAACTATAGACCAATTTTCCTTTTCCTCATGAACATGGATGCAAAAATCCTCAACAAGATATTGTCAACCAGATCCAACAATATGTTAAAAAAATTACTCAGCACAACCAAGTGGGATGTATACCTGGGATGCAGGGCTGGTTCAATATCTGCAAAACAATCAATGTGATTCATCACATCAACAAAAGAAAGGACAAAAACTACATGATCCTCTCAATAGATGCAGAGAAAGAATTTGAGAAAATCCAGCATCCTTTTTAACAAAAACCCTCAAGAAACTAGAGATAGAAGGATCATGCATCCAAGTCATAAAAGCCATATATGAAAGACTCAATGCTAATACTATCCTCAATGGAGGAAAAACTGAGAGCTTTCCCTCTAAGGTCAGGAACAAGACAGGGATGTCCACTCTCACCACTGTTGTTCAACATTGTATTGGAAGACTTAGCCTCAGTGATTAGACAACACAAAGAAATAAAAGGCAACCAAATTGGCTAGAAGGAGGTAGGTCAAACTTTTCACTCTTCACAGACGACATGACACTCTGTTTGGAAAACCCAAAAGATTT
>NW_021887474.1:0-666 GCF_006229205.1 Suricata suricatta
AATGCTCTGTGCAGACACTGCCAAACTTCTTACCACATGAATCCCCACCATAACACCCTGAAGGGGGTTGTACTATTATTCTCATTTTAGAAAACAGCAAACAAACAGGTTGAGCTGTTTCTCCAAGGACTAACAGTCAGGCCATGACTGAGTCAAAACCTTGAACTCACTGGTTTGACAGCCATCTTCTACTTTATCGTACCGAATTTTAGTGGCAATTTTTTTGTTGTGCTGTTATTTCTCCCCATCAGCTTGCAAGTTTTTCAAGGACAGAGATTTGTTTGTTGTTACTGTTGTTTTTATCAGACCCTGACTATCAAATAAATGTTTGATAAATTAATACATATCCAAATTCCCACTGGGCAAAGAGGAAATGAAGACAAGAGAGTCTTATCAAAGTAAGCTGATCCAGGAGAGCCAGGAGCTTGTAGTTCTTATTTCCTGCTTATATTTTCTCATTAAGACCAAGCTCTGGACCCTCAGAGGTTCAGCCTAACTAATCTTCAGCTGCATATACAGCGTTATACACCATAAGGTACTGTGTGGTTCACTGCTGCATAAATCCAACAGGGGAAGGTAGTTGGACCAGAGCATGACTCATGCCTGGATTGCCTTCCCTCTCCCTGATGCCAGTCTGTGTGCACAACTTCCCTCAACTCCAATTGG
>NW_021887475.1:0-666 GCF_006229205.1 Suricata suricatta
GACAGGGTGTCTGTCATCATTAATATGATATTTATAATTTATTCGTAGTTTTGCCATTTTGTTTTTAGTTTCATGTTAATTTAAGAAGCATGTTTTTGTGTTCCCACAAGATGTCACCAAAATTTTAATTAAAATTGTATTAAGCTTTTATGACATTTTGAAGAATTGTTATCTTTATACTATTTTATGTTTCCCGGAGTGTGCTGTGCCACTCCTCTTATTAAATCTACTTCCACACCTCTCGGTGAACTTTATAGTTTTTTTTATGCAGCTCCTGTACATTTCTTGTTGCAGACTCCTGAACATTCACATTTCCCATTAATACTTTGAATGGAATACTAGCTCTTTCCTATTATATCCTAACGTGGATATTACTGGGACATATGAAAGCTATTAATTTTTGCATATATTACTTGTGTCTAGATGCTTAACTGAACTGAGTAATTATAATTTTTTAGAATAATTCAAGGTTCTCTTGGGAGTGAGTACATAATCATGATATTTGAAAAAATAATTTTGTCTCCTAATTATCATAGTTTTCTAATTTGTATAATCTCTTCTAGAAACTTTTGAAAAAAAAAAAGACTACTGGTTGGTGACCTCTCTTATTCTCAGTTTTTAATGATTCTTTCTTTAGTGTTTAATCCTTAAACAAAATTCTGTCCC
>NW_021887476.1:0-666 GCF_006229205.1 Suricata suricatta
TTTACAAACTAGTTCACACAGCAGATGATTTCTGGAGGGGGACTGCACGTGCTGGACCCCCCTGGAGAGCATGGCAGCAGGCGCTGGGGGGGGCATGCGGGAAGCGGAAGTGGCAAGCCCACCCTGGTGAGGAAAGGGGTGCGGTGAAGGTACAGAGGGTTGGGTGAGATGCCTACAAGTTGGAAGGAGAGAGAGGGCACTTCTGCAAAGTGACAGCCCCATGAGGTTTTGCTCATTCCAGTTTTTCCTCATTCCTCTGGTCTTCTGAACCTCATTTATCAAAGCTCGGTTCCACAGAAGTATGCGCAGGTAAGACCGAAAAGGATCTGGAGATTGTCCCAATGTCGGTAGGCCAGTACTGACACTGTATGTAGCCGTGTGAGCTGTCACCATTGGGGGAAGCGCGGCGAAGGGCACAGGAGACCTATCTGTGCCATTCTGGCGCTTCCCATGGATCCATAGTGATGTCCAAAGGAAAAGAAACACCCGGTTCCAGAGCCTTCTGCAGCCCAGTCGTGCCCGGCCCCCACATTCACATCACCTGCCGACGCTCTGGCTTGCAGTTCCTTCGCGTGGTTTCCAAACCGCATCTTGCTTGTTTTCTAACCGTGCCACACCACTCAGTGCGTGGCATTTACACGTCTATTTACACTTGTATGACTTATG
>NW_021887477.1:0-666 GCF_006229205.1 Suricata suricatta
AAACTCAAATTTCTATAGTCATGGTAGAGCCCATATTGACCTCATTCAGTTTACTTTACTATTATTTGAAGAATGTTATTTGCAAATGCTTAGAATAACTTGTCATATTAGTTTATGATGGAATCATGTACTTAACTAAAATCATCTCAGATACCTTCATGCTAGTCAGTATCACTAAGACAGGTCATATTTTTTTGTTTTACTTTGTTTTATTAATTTTTTCTTTCTTTTAATAATTTTTAAATTTACATCCAAGTTAGTTAGCATATAGTGCAACAATGATTTCAAGAGTAGATTCCTTAACACCCCTTACCCATTCAGCCCATACCCCTCCCACAACCCCTCCAGTAACCCTCTGTTTGTCTTCCATATTTAAGAGCGTCTTATGTTTTGGTTCTCCTCCCTGTTTTTATATTATTTTTGCTTCCCTTCCCTTATGTTCATCTCTTTTGTATCCTAAAGTCCTCATATGAGTGAAGTCACATGATATTTGTTTTTCTCTGGCTGACTGATCCTACTTAGCATGATACCCTCTAGTTCCATCCACATAGTTGCAAATGGTAAGATTTCATTCTTTTTGATGGCTGAGTGATACTCCATTGTATATATACACCACATCTTTATGCACTCATCCATCACTGGACATTTGGGCTCTTTCCATACTTC
>NW_021887478.1:0-666 GCF_006229205.1 Suricata suricatta
ACTTTTTAAAATATTGTCTTTGCTGTGATATAGTTTACATACCATAAATCCACTCTTTTAAAGTATTCATGATGGTATTCAGTATATTCACAGAATTGTTGAATCACCACCACTGGCTAATTTTAGAACATTTTTCACAGCCTTGGAAAGAAATTCCCTACTCATTATCAGTCGCTCCCCATTCTTACCTCAATCCATCCCCAGCAATCTACTTTCTGATTCTATGGATTGGCCTATTCTGGACATTTCATATAAATGGAATGATACTGTATCTACCTTGTGTGACTGGTTTCTTTCAATTAGCATAATGTTTTCAAGTTTCATTCATGTTGTAGAATGTATCAGTATTTCATTTCTTTTTATTACTAAATAGTATTCCATTGTATTGGTATGTTATGTCTTGCCTATCCATTTATTGGTTTATGGACATTTGGATTGTTCCCATTTTTTGGCTTTCTTGAATAGTGAAGCTGTAAACATTCATGTACAACTTGTTGTGCGGACCTATGTTTAAATTTGAAAAGATCTCTATATATAAGGGAAATTGTCAAATCATCTGGTAACTCTATATTTAGCATTTTGTGAAACTGCCCAACTGTTTTCCATAGTGGCTGCACTATTTTACAATTTCCCCCACAATGTATTAGGTTTCCAATTTTTGACATT
>NW_021887479.1:0-666 GCF_006229205.1 Suricata suricatta
GAGAACATGAGAACGTGAGAGGATCCTCTTGGGCTGGAGGTTGTCTGTGCCCTGCTCCTGGTCCATCTGGCACTTTCTATGGACTTAACCGCCATCAACAAGAGTCTCGCTTGTCCCTGCGAGGCCTCTGATTGGCTGAGAAGGGAAGCAGGTAGAGCGGGCTTCCCTCGCTGGGGCCCCTGCTACCTGGGCAGTGCAGAGCCCATGCCAGAGATGAGGGCCCAGGATGATGGAAAGAACATAAGATCTGGCTCCTGGTTGCCAAGCGACAGCAATGTGAGGATTCTGAGCTCCCTGGAAACTGTCTACCTGGAAACTGAAGAGGTGAGTTGAAGGGCAGGGCCCAAATGGGCATGGTGGTGGACTTCATCAACACTGGAAGCCTTCTCCTTTTTTGGCCTAGCATCATTCTAACACTCTCACCTCCTCCAAGAAGCCCTCCTAGATTAATAGTATTCATTATTAGAACCCTTTGGGTGGGTTGGAATGTAAAGATTAGGGAAAGCTGCCTCCAGCTTTCAGAGAGACATTGCAGAAAGTACAGGAGAGCACCAGCAATGATCACAGCTGCCTCTTGTCCTGAGGCCATACTCAGAGAAAATTCTGCGGAGGTGGCTGCAAAACTGAACTGAAACTCTGAATCCACGGCTATTGGAGAAGCAATAA
>NW_021887480.1:0-1444 GCF_006229205.1 Suricata suricatta
GTTGGGGAATGTACCAAATGAGTGATGGGCAGGAAGGAGGGCACTTTTGATGAGCACTGGGTGTTATATGTAAGTGATGAATCACTAAATTCTACTTTGGAAACCAATACTACACTATATGTTAACTAATCTGAATTTAAATAAAATCCAGGAAAGAAAAAAAATAAAGAAAAAGTTTTACCATCTACTAGCTGAATGAAATGAGTTATTTAATTCCCCAGATGCTCAATTTTCACTTCAGTAAAATATCAATGATGTCTGTCTTATATAGGGTCTGAGAGTAAGGATAAAATTAGATTGTGCTTTGCACAATGTTCAGTATGTCATCACCTGGCAATAGTAGGTGAGGTATATTGAATTGCTTTTCATTAATAGTAATTTTTCCTCCCTGGAGAAGGATCATACTGTTTTTGTTCCACTGAAGTCAGCTTTAGTCATGTGATTTGTTTTGGCCAATGAAATGTGAGCAAAAGTGAGGTGTGTCACTTACAGGGGAGGCCAGCTTGTACTTTGTTACTTTTACTGTACCCCTGCAATTAATGATACTCCAGATAGTGGCCCATCTAATGTCTGAGTCCTGGAATGGGCTCAAGGACAATGTGAAGGAGAGTTTCTAGCTGACACTTGACAAACAAGGAGAGTGAATAAAAAATAAATCATTTTTGCTATAAGCCATTGAGATTTCAAAATTGTTACTGTAGCATAACCTAGCCCATCTTGATATTATAGTGTAATAATATATAATAATATAAAAATAATAACTATTTTTATCACTATCATAATCATAATTGTGGCTATTATTCAAAGTTATTGTCCTGCCCAGGTCTCCCTTTCCTACTGACAAAGAGACAAGATGATGCAGGATCTGTGCTCTGTTCTCTGTGGTCAGCTTTTCTTCCCCTCCCAATTCATCACCCACTCGGACTTACCTTACTGGCTTCTCAAAGCCCCCAACATCCTCCAGTGACTGGAAGACTTTGGGGAAAGGGAAAAAATAAATTATTCCTCTTTTCACTAAAATTGCCTCTATTCTCTCAATGTGAAAGGAACCAAAATTTTATTCATATTGCACAAAGATGTGCAAAGAAAATACCAATTGTTTCTACATTTAATTTTATGTTTCTTCAATACACCTAGGAGAAATGGCACACTATCTTTAATGGAATCCAAGAAGATTAATCTGATACAATGATTTAAACCAGAAGTTGATGAGCTAGGGCCTGTAAGCCCACTGTTTATTTGTATAAATTAATTTTTATTGGAACAATCATACCCATTCATTTACATATTGTTTATGGCTGCTTTTGTGATGCAAGGGAAGGGTTGAGTATTTGTAACAGAGTTTAGATCACGCAAAGTCTAAAGAGCTATTTAGCTCTTCATAGAAAAAGTTCGCTGGCCCTTGATAAGAACTTTCTTTTAAGCGAATTATCAGTCCCTTTGG
>NW_021887481.1:0-666 GCF_006229205.1 Suricata suricatta
CTCACTCTCTGTCTCTCTCTCTGTCACTCTGTCTCTCAAAAATAAACATAAAAATAGTAATAAAAAATAAAATGAACAACCCAACTCAAAAATGGATAAGCCTGGACAGTCACCTCACCAAAGATCTACAGATGGTACATAAGCACATGAAAAGATGTTTAACACATCATCGGGGAACTGCCAATTAAAGCCACAAGGGCAGACCACTAGACGCTTACTAGAATAGCATTAAGTCCAACTCGCAAACACCAAATGCTGGCAAGGATGTGGAGCAACAAGAACTCTGTTTCACTGTTGGTGTAAATGGAAAAGAGCTCAGCCACTCGCAAGATGGTTTGGCAGTTTCTTGTAAAACTAAACATAGTCTTCTGTGACACCCAGCATTTGCATGCCTTGGTAATGACTCAAAGGAGCTGAGAACTTCGGTCCACACGAAAACCTGCATGTAAATGTTGATAGCAACTCCATTCATAGCTACCAAAATTTGGAAGCAACCGGGGTACCTGGGTGGCTCAGTCAGTGAAGCGTCCAACTTCATCTCAGGTCGTGGTCTCCTGGTTTGTGGGTTTGAGCCCCATGTCAGGCTCTGTGCTGACAGCTTGGAGCCTGGAGACTGCTTCATTCTGTCTCCCTCTCTGTCTTTGCCCTTCCCCTGCTCACTCGCTC
>NW_021887482.1:0-666 GCF_006229205.1 Suricata suricatta
TGTAAATGATGGAAAATAATTGCATATGTTAAAAAAATAAAATAAAGGGAAAAGAGGTGGTGGTGATGGTGGAGGGCATTTATGGGGAAGAGCACTGGGTGTTGTATGGAAAACAATTTGACAATAAAATATTATGAAAAAAAATCCTAGAAGAATGTTATGTGGAAAAAAATAAAAATAAAAAATAAAGTAAAATAAAATAAAATAAAAAAAGAAGTTCTCAAAAATTAAAAAAAAATTTTTTTTTAAGTTGTCAGTTTAATTTCCAATATGGTAAGTATAAATAGATATGACCCATGTAAACAAAGGTCCTTTGGGTCTTTGATAATTTTTAAGAATATAAAGGAGGCTGGAAGGGGTGCCTGGGTGGATCAGTCAGTTAAGTGTCTACTCTTGATTTTTGGTTCAGGTCATGATCTCACAGCTTGTGAGATCGAGCCCAGTGTTGGGCTCTGCACTGATAGCAGGGAGCCTGCTTGGGATTCTCTTTCTCCCTCTTTATCTGCCCTTCTCTGCCTCTCTTTCTCAAATAAATAAATAAATAAATAAATAAATAAATATTTTATAAAGTTGGAGGCGGCTGGATGGCTCAGTCCGGTAAGCATCTGATTCTTGATCTCAGATCAGGTTATGATCTCATGGTCCTGAGTTCAATCCCTTCACTGG
>NW_021887483.1:0-666 GCF_006229205.1 Suricata suricatta
GAAGGATATTCTCCAAAATGTTAATCATAAATATCTCTGGGTAGAAAGGTTTGGGTTTTTTTGTTTTGTTTTGTTTTGTTTTGTAGTATTTTGATTGTTTAATTTTTCTTAAAGGAGGCATGTATAAAATTTTATAATCAGAGGAAAGAATAAAGCGATATTCTTTTTGGAAAATGAAAGTTCCATTTCTAAAATTAGAATGTGTACATGTATTTTACTTTGACATTCAGTGTTGGCAAGACTTACTTGCATAAAACAAGTAACATGAAGCAAGCTTATGAGCTACTAGTAGAAGTATGAGTCCAATCTTTCTGACAAGCAATTTGGCTTCAAACTCTTAAACATTATATACTTGCTAAATTTAGGCAGTTTGCCTCTATTATTAAATCCTATAGACATACTCAGAGTTATCCTTAAAGACTTGCATAAAACATAAATGCCCAACAATAGAAAATAATTTGAATGTATTGTGGTGTATCCGTTTGGTAGACTACCACGTGGAGGATTCTGTGAATCACTCTTAGATTTTTGAATGTTTCAATAGCTGAAGTTTCCTGCTGCTGTGATTTGGAGAAGGAAGAAACAGGAAGTTGAGAAACAGAGGTCGTAAAGACTTCTTCCTTTCCCTTCCTTGCTGCTACTTTGACCTCCACTGTTCTTTGTCTC
>NW_021887484.1:0-666 GCF_006229205.1 Suricata suricatta
AACTTATAGGGAAAATGATTTTTCCAGAAGAATCCTAGAGTAAAGAGTTATCATGGTGTGCCAATTTTATAACAAATACATTTAAAATTCAAAATACAAACTCATGACAAATGTCGAATCTTCTCAGTAAGTGCAATTTATAGTTTCATGGGACATCAATATTGGTTTGTAATAGAAAACGAATGCAAAAAATAAGATAATATTCTGGGTTTGAAGGAAATAAAGTAAGAACAATATAAATTCCCAGATTCTTCAAATGGCAAATAAAAATCTTAGGTTTTGTATACAGTGACAGAAAAATCTTCCTCTTTTCTTTTGGAATTTGGATTCTATTTCAGTAGAAATGGGCAGATTTTGTAATCTTTGAGCTGAAAAAAAGGAAAGAACTGAAAGAGAATTGCTACTATCTAGGATAGATTAACATTTAATTATTTAATTTATTCTCCAGCTTATCAGAACTAAAAAGGTAACCTTCCTCCCTCCCTCCCCCACTGTGTCTGTCTCTTGGACAGGAGCTGAGTAAAGCACTAAGATTATTTGTTTTATTGCAACCAAGTCAACAAAGGGTTGACATTGAAATCAACTTCATACCATGCCGTCCCTCAAAATGTTTGCTCTAATGGGTTTCACCTGCACTATAAAATTACTAGTTTCCCACAAGTAGAT
>NW_021887485.1:0-666 GCF_006229205.1 Suricata suricatta
ATGATTTTCTTGCCAAGTAAGCTCTCCTGAATATAACCATGATTGTTTTTCTACAGAAACCACTCCATCTGGGATGCACAGACTCAGGGAGAGTGGTGCGTCTCCAAATCTGACAGACTCCAAGACAACTCACTTGAAATTTTGTTGTCATTGGTTTTTTTTAAAGTGCCAGTCCTTCCCAGGATATGAGAAATGTTCTGGTTTTGTCATTTTAAATCTGTTCTTTCTCTACAAATAGGACCTATTGGTTTGTGATTGACAAGTCTTAGAAAATACAAAAGAAAACTTAGACTGACTAATGCATTTTTAATATTTACGGGGCACAGACCATATGCGTGTGTTTGGTCTACTGCCTAGTGCTCGTTGGAGCTCAGAATTTGAAATAATAAACCGAAAACCCTCTCACTAGCACAGGGAAGGGTATGCACTTTTCCCAGAATACCTTGTGAGTAGTCAGCTCCCAATATCAGTCTGTGTATAGCCAATGTGGACATGCTTTATAAAGCTGAAGAAAAACCAAGAATTATTTATAAATAGTGATATGATCAAGGCAAAGAGTAAAAGTCAAGGCCCCAAAACATCTTGTAAATTTTGGCTTTCTCTCTTGCCACCTCCCTCCTGTCATCTTCTTCCACTGCCAAAACTGTTTTTTTTTTTTCCAAACTG
>NW_021887486.1:0-666 GCF_006229205.1 Suricata suricatta
GCCTCACGGCAGCCGCAGGCACCCTTCCGGCAGCCCCGGCAAGAGCCGCTGCACCCCCGTCTGGAGCTGGAAGGGGGCGTCCTGGTCCAGATACAGCTCCACGGTCTGTGCCATCCTCTCTCTGCTCCTGGACCCCTGGTCACACGTGAGGACAGTCCAGCGGTACCACTGTCCCTGGGCATGGTGAGCCCAGCCCCCACCTCCACTGCCAGCTGCGCCTGCTCGCCTGGAAAGGGGAGATGCAGGGAGGCCGATCCAGAGTGGAAACCTGCCCTTGACCCTGCACACGGGTCCGTGGGGCTCAGCAGCCCCATCTTACACTGTGACTTGGAGGAAGAAGACTGGCCTGAACTATAACTATCACTTGGCGTTATAACCCAGCAAATACACCAAGACAAGGAGGTGCAGACCCCTCCACTTCCACACAAACCCTACCCAATGGCATGCAGCTCTGGGGACAAGGCAGAGACTCTGTGAAAACAGCCCCACTTTAACTCCTGAGTGACTCGGTGCTAGCACTTTATTTACAAGAGCAGCTGCCAAATCTGCATAATGGACAATTAGACCTTTAAACAGAATAGGCGGAGAAAAAAATCGGTCACTTATTTCACTCCCAATATGCAACATTTAGGGGGAAGGGGCAAGATGGCGGAGAAGTAGGCAGCT
>NW_021887487.1:0-666 GCF_006229205.1 Suricata suricatta
TAGATGGGTCCTCCTTTGGCTGGCAAACTCCTATGCACCCTTCAAGGGCCCGTTGAAATAGCTCCTCTGTGATTCCTCCCTGTGCCCCCCAACCCCAGTGCTCTGAGCCTGTACATCCATCTATAATACTGCCTTTCATCTAGGGGCGCCTGGGTGGCTCAGTCACTTCTCCTTGGGAAGGAGGGGGATGGTGGCTTCCCACTCCCAAAGTTCAAAGTCAGATCTGACTTCAGCTCAGGTCATGATCCCATGGTTCATGAGTTCGAGCCCCACATCAGACTCTGTGCTGACAGCTCAGTCTGGAGCCTGCTTCAGACTCTGTGTCTCCCCCTGTCTCTGCTCCTCCCCAGCTTGCTCTCTCTCTCTCGGTCTCAAAAATTAATAAACACCCCCCACTAAAATACTGTTCTTCATCTGTACAGTGTCTGGGTCCCCTGTAACTTTTGAGCTGTACCAGGGCAAGAACTAGATTTTTCCACCTCTGTGACCCCAGCCTGGTACAGGGCCTGGTACAGGTACCTAACAGTTGTGGGATTCAAAGGTGAGAAGGGGATTCGGAGTCGCTCCTCTGTGATATGGGCAGTCACTGCTGTTGACAGGCACCGCAGCTAGTAAATCTGAAGTGCTCCCAACACACCAGGCACTGGGCTTTGTGTGCCTGGGTGC
>NW_021887488.1:0-666 GCF_006229205.1 Suricata suricatta
CTTAAAGGACCAAGCCACCCAGGTGCCTCTATTTTTACATCTTATAAGATGATCTAAAGATGTTAATTACTATATTTGTATGTTAATTGATCTGTCCATTAATTCCCTCTTCTATGCTTTTATCAAGTTTTGGGGGCCACTTTATTTTCTTAAGTGACCCTTGGAAGATTTTATTTGTTAAACACTGGTCCTGTAAACTGTCACTATATTGGATGGTAGTATTAGTGAAGTATATTACACTGCGGTGCTGTTCCGAGCTCTCCAGTAAATACTGTGGATTATTTAAGCAGTTTTTATATATTACACAGATTTGTACATTTTTATGGTGGCTTTACATATTTATAAGTTTTTAAAAGAATCATTTTGTTTACTTGTACAGTTCAAGTTTATTGGGAAATATATATTTATGAATGTTTTAAACCATGTTATAGATTATATGAATACTCATTATGTTACTTACTCCCAAACTCTTGAAAATTTCTTTGCCCCCAATCATTGTACATTTTATTTATGATAACTCCTTTGCAAAGATCACTTTAGACATTTTTTTTCTTTTCAAATAACAATAATAAGAATTGCTAGGTGATCATTTATATTTTGTTTTTAGAAATCATTTGGGAACTTTCTTTAAAAAAAGCACCTATGACAGTGATACAATAATCTCTA
>NW_021887489.1:0-666 GCF_006229205.1 Suricata suricatta
TACAGGGATGGTTCAATATCCGCAAATCCATCAACGTGATTTCTATGAAGCCAGCATTATCTTGATTCCAAAACAGACAAAGACTCCACTAAAAAGGAGAACTATAGACCAATTTTCCTTTTCCTGATGAACATGGATGCAAAAATCCTCAACAAGATATTGTCAACCAGATCCAACAATATGTTAAAAAAATTACTCACCACAACCAAGTGGGATGTATACCTGGGATGCAGGGCTGGTTCAATATCTGCAAAACAATCAATGTGATTCATCACATCAACAAAAGAAAGGACAAAAACTACATGATCCTCTCAATAGATGCAGAGAAAGAATTTGAGAAAATCCAGCATCCTTTTTAACAAAAACCCTCAAGAAACTAGAGATAGAAGGATCATGCATCCAAGTCATAAAAGCCATATATGAAAGACTCAATGCTAATACTATCCTCAATGGAGGAAAAACTGAGGGCTTTCCCTCTAAGGTCAGGAACAAGACAGGGATGTCCACTCTCACCACTGTTGTTCAACATTGTATTGGAAGACTTAGCCTCAGTGATTAGACAACACAAAGAAATAAAAGGCAACCAAATTGGCTAGAAGGAGGTAGGTCAAACTTTTCACTCTTCACAGACGACATGACACTCTGTTTGGAAAACCCAAAAGATTT
>NW_021887490.1:0-666 GCF_006229205.1 Suricata suricatta
CCAAACCCCTAAAACCTCAAACGCAATCATCTTCCTAAATCTTCGCAGACATTGCAAGGCAGGGTCATGGATCTTCCTACCAGACTGGAGCTACAGCACTTATTTATAAAAAATAAATAAATAAATAAATAAATAAATAAATAAATAAAATAAATGATCCTTATACCTGGTGGGAGATTAAAATCAAAGCCACAAGGTCAAGCCATTCCCAGGAAGCCAATAGATAGGGAACAGAATATTCTGGACACACACAGTACCAGCTCCTTCCTTGCCCACAGATTTCACTTGTCAATCCTAGTTTTCTCTTCACATGAGCCCCAGTCTGAGCCTCATCTCAAAACCGCCAGGATCAGTTCCTCTCCAGTGGCTGGGCACCAGACAGCCAATGTGTGATCTCACTACCACACCCACAACAGTGACACAAGTCCAGGAAGGGGTCATGGCAGCATCATTTTCTTCACAGGTTATGAAGGACTCGTTCACTGTGTACTGAATTCTACCCGTGAGAGCAAGACTTTGTATACTGCAGGACACAAACTAACCCCATCCCTGCAGATGAGATGACTGGAAAAACGGGACCCTGAGATCACTGAGTTAAGAAATAAGAAATTTCTCATAACAGACCCATAGCTGGTCCCTGAGAACCAAGAAATATAAGACCTAACA
>NW_021887491.1:0-1444 GCF_006229205.1 Suricata suricatta
CTGTATGGCCCTCCCCCCCACCCCACCCCACCCTGCCGCTGAGCCCCTCAAGCTTCCACCTGGAGTCATCTCTGCACCACAGGTGGGTGGCGGGGCAGGTCCCTCGGAGATGATTGGCCTCCTGCCCAACAGCTCCACCCTCTGAGTGTGGCTTCCTGTTCCCATGGCGACTGGTCTGACACTCAATTGTTGACTCTAAGCCCAGGAGAAGGCCCCGCCCATCTGGCTCCCCTGTGTTCTGTGGGGGCCTCAGGGCTGTTCTCCTACTTCCCCCCCATGCTTCGGGGCTCACTTTACAAAGAAAACAACGCTCTTCCTCCTGTTTGAGACAAGGCATTTGTCCACTTCCCCCGTTGGCTTCACAGGGTCACTCAACCATGGACCAATTTTCCGTCACCGTAAAAGATGGAGCAATTATTTCATCTCCTAAAGTTTGGGGGCTTTTTACGTGTTCACTAGAATAACCACTTTGTGGATTTTCTTGCTGTTATTGCTAAATATTCATAAGATTCTGTGTGCTTACAGGATAATTATATCACATTAATATGGTATGAACAGACAAAAGCAGTAATTACGCTTTTATCCCCTCCTATTTTGCAATTTACAGTTTTCTTGTTTGGAGAATAAAAGGAAATTGCCACATTTGAAACAATATTATTTCATTTCTAAACAAGCCAGAGCACAAGGGGCCCGCCCAGGGTGGTAGGTTAAGGACTCTCCACTTCTTCCTCTAGGAAGAGCCTCCACTTTGTAACATTTTATAAACTAGACAAAATGAGCACGGAGATAAAACTAGTAAATAGACAGAAGCAAGAGACATTTCTTTCAGTTAAAAAAGAAAAAGACATCTCTTCATCAGGAGATAATTTCTTGGAGCTCCCTTCCGCGATAACAAAGGACTGAGACATTTTCAGGTTCCTGGCCCAAATCATCTGAATCTCCAAATCCGGAGACTCACGTTCCTCATTTGAAAAAGGCTTCTTCTCTCTGGTTCAGTCTAGGAAACACAGACTCTCACTTAGGACGACCCGACATTCTAAGACAGGCCATCTGGTGAGCGTAGACGTGGGTATAAAAGGGCTCAGAATGAATTTTTATTGGCGTTTTGTGCACCTACTCAGATCTAAAAGCGTATCTAGATGTTGATTACAAATACTTTCATCTCCCTGGGAGGGGCCCTTACTGGTGTTAAAATATATTGAATTTGAAGACATATTCCAGAATCTACTTAACTGATGCTATTCTGTGGTTGGATATGTTTCAAATTTAAATGATTTTAAATATTTCTTTCAAACGAAGGTAAAATATCTGATTTGCTTGAAGAAGTGTATTCTTGTCACAGAAATATTATTAATTGCTTTTATATTGTAAGTAATTTATTCACAACAAAAATCTGAAGGGTGGTTCTTACCACAGATATGAGAAGAAATGTTCCACTTAAGCC
>NW_021887492.1:0-666 GCF_006229205.1 Suricata suricatta
ACACTTCTGCTCTGGAGGGATGTCCCTCAACTGCCATATCCGTGGGGGGAGGGTGCGGAACACAGGAGAACACAGTCCAGACAATCGCACTGGGAAGCCTCGGTTTCAAGAACAGAAAGGAAGAAACAGAACACCGGAGTCCTGGAGGAGCCGCCAAAATGTTTCCAGGCAGGTGGAAATGGCAAGAGAAGAAACTCACATAGGTTGAGGTTACTGTGGCATTCTTGGCAAATGATTAAAGTCTCCCAAACCCGAACTATTTGCCCACCTCGTGTATTACTGTAGGATCTGTATCCAGACAGTCTCCTTCCGGAGCCCAGCTCTGCTGCCTGCAAATGTGTCCATCAGAGCACAGCCAGCCTGGATGCTCGACTTCAGGCCACTGGTCCGGAGGCAGAGGCTGCAGCCCCCAGACCGAGCTCTAGCCACCCGGTTCCTTAAGCCCATCTGTGTCTCCTGAAGCCGTCGTTTCTGCCACCTGGAGCCGGATTTCAAGTGGGGAGGTGGAGGCAGAAAGAGCGGACAGGGCAGAGTCACATTACATTGGACTGCCTTTCACAGAATGTCACGAAGGACACCTCATATAGTTTATAACCTTTCGTAGGTGTCTTTTTCCAGATTTATGGAGACATAATTGGAATATGACATGTATATAAGGTGTTTAGC
>NW_021887493.1:0-666 GCF_006229205.1 Suricata suricatta
ATCTTTCCTTCTCCAGATTCCCTAACTCAATCACACTTGTGAAGACAATCTTTCAAAAATAAACAGACAGTCTCAGGTTCCAAGTATTAGGATCAATTATCTTTGGAGGCTTTTATTCAGCCCACTCCAGTAAGTTGTGGATTGGTGAAAATTCAATCTTCCTTTCACAAATTAATGACAATATCAAGAACCCAGCTATCGTCCAGAACTTATTCATGTTTAAAAAAAAAACTAAGAAAGGTTGATATTCTGATGAATCTCTAACATCCCTATCACTTGCCCTGTGAAGGACTTGCTGTATTCTCTTTAAACTTATCTTAAAAGATGTGGGATGGTCTCAGGTAATACGCAGCTGATAATTTAAATTCAGTGCCTTGAGACATTGTTTTCAATTTCCCTTCCCGTCTTCCCCCCTGCAAGGGCCACGTAGTCCCAGTGCTACCAGCCGCTTCCGTCCTGTTGCATCAGTTTCCAGCCTCGTAGGCACGGTCGGCACAGCGGGATGAAAGCCCTGCGGCATCTGAGGAAGCCCGAGCTCCCTGGGCGCCCTCTCACCCACCACGCTGGCTCTGTCCCTCGTGTGAGACGCCGGCTGCCTGACTGGGGAACACTTGCCAGTCCCCAGAGCGCCAGATTCTGACTTTGAAAGCAACCTTAGGTCTTTAC
>NW_021887494.1:0-666 GCF_006229205.1 Suricata suricatta
TGTATTGCTTTCCCTGTTACCTCCTTCCTTCTGAGACCCACTGCGTGAACCTTGTTACAGGAAATCAGAAGTTGCAGAACCAAAGAGGCAGGAGGACCCTGTGAAGTCTTTTACATCACCACCTTCATCTTCCTCTAGCATCGCTTGTGTGCCCATGTCTATTAGAGGATTTAGTATTTTTGGCTCCCTCAGAATCCTAAAAGTTGAGGGCTGTAAACCTTTTATAGTAAATGTAGTACCAACTGTTTACTTATCTGAAAAATATCCACCCTTTTAGGCTAAGCCAGCCCACACAGTCTTACTGCCTCAAAGTTCTAAACCCATGGCAGACGGACCGGTTCCTAACATATCTGCTCCTCCTCATTCCTTGTTGCTCTTTACCTCCTTTTATTGGATTCTCCCTGGCTCCAGGCTCTTCTCTGCATGGATGCAGTTTTTAATTTTCACCTTGGAGTCTTGGGCTGGGCCTAGCAATGTCCGGAAAAACACCAGACAGTTGGCTTATGGGAGCAGGGGAATCAGGAAGGCATTATCCTAACCAGTTACACTTGGGGATCAGGAAACAGCTATAACCAGTTAGTTTGAGAACTCTGTTCTTCCTGCTGCATCCACACCAGCAGAATGATGGCGCTCCTGCAGCCGTCTCTGCTCTCATTCAACTCCTTT
>NW_021887495.1:0-666 GCF_006229205.1 Suricata suricatta
GTCAGATAATGTCCATGTCAGAAGAAGAACGCTCCAAACATAGAAAAAGGCAAGTGATAAAAAATAACTGTCATATGAAGTCAAAGATTCTAGAGAAAATTAAAAATGAGATATCACAGGGCACCTGGGTGGCTCAGTTGGTTAAGCATCTGACTCTTGGTTTCAGCTCAGGTCATGATCTCCTGGTTCGTGAGTTCAAGCCCCTCATCGGGCTCTGTGCTGACAGCTCAGAACCTGCTTGGGATTCTCTGTCTTCCTGTCTCTCTGCCCCTTCCCCGCTCAAGCTCTCTCTCTCTCAAAACTAAATAAATAAAATTTTTAAAGAACATGAGATCATCAGTCTGGAAGTAAAAATAATTATACAGAAAAGCAATTATACATGAAAGCCTAAGCTATTAGTTACAGTGGATATTCGAATTAGGAATTCAGACCTAAAATAAAATAGTGCCCTATAATAACAAAATGCTACTACTTACAAACAATTTATTTCAGTGAAAAGGCGAACAGTCAGGAATCTAGACAGATACATGCTTCCTACAATCTCCTACCCAAGTGCACTCAACAGCAACAGGGACAAGACGCCACCTAGTGGTAGATGCGGGCATTACCTCTCTTTCTCACAATGCAGGAAGTTTCACAATTATCATGGTATATAATATACGATTT
>NW_021887496.1:0-666 GCF_006229205.1 Suricata suricatta
CTCACTCTCTGTCTCTCTCTCTGTCACTCTGTCTCTCAAAAATAAACATAAAAATAGTAATAAAAAATAAAATGAACAACCCAACTCAAAAATGGATAAGCCTGGACAGTCACCTCACCAAAGATCTACAGATGGTACATAAGCACATGAAAAGATGTTTAACACATCATCGGGGAACTGCAAATTAAAGCCACAAGGGCAGACCACTAGACGCTTACTAGAATAGCATTAAGTCCAACTCGCAAACACCAAATGCTGGCAAGGATGTGGAGCAACAAGAACTCTGTTTCACTGTTGGTGTAAATGGAAAAGAGCTCAGCCACTCGCAAGATGGTTTGGCAGTTTCTTGTAAAACTAAACATAGTCTTCTGTGACACCCAGCATTTGCATGCCTTGGTAATGACTCAAAGGAGCTGAGAACTTCGGTCCACACGAAAACCTGCATGTAAATGTTGATAGCAACTCCATTCATAGCTACCAAAATTTGGAAGCAACCGGGGTACCTGGGTGGCTCAGTCAGTGAAGCGTCCAACTTCATCTCAGGTCGTGGTCTCCTGGTTTGTGGGTTTGAGCGCCATGTCAGGCTCTGTGCTGACAGCTTGGAGCCTGGAGACTGCTTCATTCTGTCTCCCTCTCTGTCTTTGCCCTTCCCCTGCTCACTCGCTC
>NW_021887497.1:0-666 GCF_006229205.1 Suricata suricatta
CATATATATATATATATATATATATATATATATATATATATAGTCCACATTACATATAACTTATATAATTATATATATGTTACATGTATATAAGTATAACTTATTCACAAATAATTTTCTACATGAACTTTGGTTTATATACAGAATTAAAGAATAATGTTTAATGAGTTCACTACTTACTAGCGTTATAATCTATGTACAATATTTATATATATACACATATATATAATATGTACTTGTATGTTTAGTTTTATTTTTTATTTTTCCTCATTGTAATTTTGAATAGTTTTTCTTTAGGTGTATACATGTCTAGATCTGTAACTATCACAATATACAGAATAGAACAGTATCATTACTCCAAATTCTCCTTTTTGTGTTCCTATAATATCATATCCTCCACCAATATCTAACCCCTCTCTGTCACTGACTTGCACTCCATCACTATAGTTTGTCTCTTGGAGATTGTCATATAACTGGTACCATGCAGTAGGTAATCCTTTGAGACTGGCTTCCTGCATTCAGCATAACACCTTGAGGTTCATTCAAGTTGTGTGTATCGAGAGGTTTGGTTTTTGTTGTTGTTGTTTTGTTTTGCTGAGTAACAGTATTGTATGATGTACTATACTTTTTAAATTATACTTAGTCAGTTAAGGACATTTGGGTTAT
>NW_021887498.1:0-666 GCF_006229205.1 Suricata suricatta
GGGCGTCAATGCAGAAATCACCTACTCTTTTCATCATGTGGATGAAATAGTGGAACAGTTTTTTAACTTAGATCAAAGAACAGGTGAAATCACAACAAAGAATAATTTTGATTTTGAAACTGCTAATAGTTACACTCTCAGTGTAGAAGCAAAAGATCATGGAGATCTAGCAGCCTATTGTAGTATCCAAGTTGAAATTATCGATGAGAATGATTGTGCACCTGAAATTGTTATGACTTCGGTATTTACTCCCCTACCAGAAGATTCACCACCAGGAACTGTGATCGCCTTGATAAAAACAAGAGATAGAGACTCTGGAGAAAATGGAGAGGTTTACTGCCGCATCTTGGGAAAGACCGAGTTTATATTGAAATCTTACTCGAAAAACTATTACAAGCTACTAACAGACGGGCCCCTGGACCGGGAAGAGTATCCGGAATATAACATCACTATAATGGCCACCGACAGAGGTCAGCCGCCCCTCTCCTCTAGTGTAAGCATCACTCTACACATCGCAGATGTCAACGACAACGCGCCGGTTTTCGAACAGGCTTTCTATTTGGTCCACATTGCGGAGAACAACCTTCCAGGAGCCTCCATCGCCCAAGTCAGCGCCTCCGACCCCGACCTGGGACCCAACGGCCACGTCTCCTACTCCATCGTGGC
>NW_021887499.1:0-666 GCF_006229205.1 Suricata suricatta
GGGACAGAATTTTGTTTAAGGATTAAACACTAAAGAAAGAATCATTAAAAACTGAGAATAAGAGAGGTCACCAACCAGTAGTCTTTTTTTTTCCCAAAAGTTTCTAGAAGAGATTATACAAATTAGAAAACTATGATAATTAGGAGACAAAATTATTTTTTCAAATATCATGATTATGTACTCACTCCCAAGAGAACCTTGAATTATTCTAAAAAATTATAATTACTCAGTTCAGTTAAGCATCTAGACACAAGTAATATATGCAAAAATTAATAGCTTTCATATGTCCCAGTAATATCCACGTTAGGATATAATAGGAAAGAGCTAGTATTCCATTCAAAGTATTAATGGGAAATGTGAATGTTCAGGAGTCTGCAACAAGAAATGTACAGGAGCTGCATAAAAAAAACTATAAAGTTCACCGAGAGGTGTGGAAGTAGATTTAATAAGAGGAGTGGCACAGCACCCTCCGGGAAACATAAAATAGTATAAAGATAACAATTCTTCAAAATGTCATAAAAGCTTAATACAATTTTAATTAAAATTTTGGTGACATCTTGTGGGAACACAAAAACATGCTTCTTAAATTAACATGAAACTAAAAACAAAATGGCAAAACTACGAATAAATTATAAATATCATATTAATGATGACAGACACCCTGTC
>NW_021887500.1:0-666 GCF_006229205.1 Suricata suricatta
GACCTGATTACTTGTCTGGATTTAGAATTTGGAATTCTTTTTCCCTTGGAATTTTGTAGGCTTTTTGTCTGTCTTGAGCTTCCAAAAACTTACATATTTAAAACATGAGCTTCTAAGTTCATGTTGAGAAGCTGCTGCTCTGGAAACTCTGAGTTCCTGATCTTTGTGAGTAGCCCACTTCCTTCTCCTGGGAGCCTTTGGCATCTTGTCTTCCTTCTCTAGCACTCTGTAATTTCACATGGTGCGCCCTGACGTTGCTCTCGTGAAAGTCATTGGTCCTGGGCCCCTAGTGGGTCGTTTCATTGAGGAAGAAAAAAACTAGGACAGTTTCTTCGGTGATTTCCTTAATAATCACCTGTCCGCGCCCTCTGTGTTCTCTTCCAGAGTATGTGTTAACCGGAGGTTGGTCTCCTTAGCAGGCCCTTTAATTTTCTTTTCTCCTTATTATCCACTTCTTAGAATTTATTTTTCTGGTTCATCTTTTTTTTTTTCATAATATTTTATTGTCAAATTGTTTTCCATATAACACCCAGTGCTCTTCCCCTCAAGTGCCCTCCACCATCACCACCACCTCTTTTCCCCCCTCCCCCTTCCCCCTCAACCCTCAGTTCATTCTCAGCATTCAATAGTCTCTCAAGTTTTGCATCCCTCTCTCTCCCCAACTCT
>NW_021887501.1:0-666 GCF_006229205.1 Suricata suricatta
TAAGAGTTTTTAGCAGAATTTTTCATTCAGTTATTATAATTCAGACTAAGTGTTGTGCTACCTGCACACACTTGGGGGCTGGTTATTCTCCTGTGCTAAGTATTTATAGTATAATATAGTGTGTGACCATGTGTGTATTATGAGTGTACATGTATATGTTTATACTGTGAAAGTGTGTGTGCATACATGTGCACAAGTATACATGGCATGTGTGCATATATGTAACTGCATGTGTGCCTGGCCTAAGTGTATGTGTGCGTGTATATATATGTGTATACATACATATATACATAAGTTTTGTTATCATGGGTGTATATGTATGTTTGTTTCATGAGATAAAGGATTTTCTGGCCCTAAAGACTTGATCTTGGCCAAGAGCCTTGACCCTCACTGATTCATCTATGAGTGCCCATTTCCCACATTCAGGGGGACTGAAAGACCATCCTGAGGCTTTTCCTATAAAAATATGAATTTATTAATAACTATTGACATACTTTGTAATACTTTTTTACAACACTGTTTTACAACATAACACAGCTTTTATAATCTCACATTTTAGCAGGAATGGAAAAAAAAGTAAATTCTCCTACCACCATGAGAGACAAAAATGGTCAATATTATAGTTATTTGTAGTTTAGAAAATATTTAGCTTCAAAACTCATTATG
>NW_021887502.1:0-1444 GCF_006229205.1 Suricata suricatta
ATGATGATGATGATGATGATGATATATAATTACATGCGTACATATGGTACTCAAAAATAAGTTAACAAGTCAATAATTATAGTAAGTTTTAAATATCCTTCTCTTAGTAAATAATAAAATAAGTTGAACAAGTGGAAAGAAAATCAGTAAAGCTATAGTAGATATGGGCAATACTATAAATTAACTGGACCTGATTGACATTATAGAAGATTCCACCTACCAATGGCAAAATATGTATTCTACTCAAGTGCAGTCACAGCCTTTAACAAGATAGACTATTTTCTGGAACATAATACATATATCAATAAGTTAACAAAAATTCACCTCATACTAAGTACATTCTCTGATCACAATGAAATCGATATAGATTAAAACTTAACAAACTCATATCTGGAAAATTGCAAAGCATTTGGGAATTCTATATAAATATAAATTGATTTAAAAATAATCTCTCAGAAATTATAAAAGAAATATAAAGCAAAATTAGATTGTATTTAAACTGAATATTAATCTGTGAAAGAAAAACTTCATATACATTTTCAGGATGCCCCTAAATTTACCAGTATTTAGAGAAAATTGTATAGGAATGCATATCAATTAGAAAAGGAAAAGTCTCAAATAAGTAACCTCAGCTTCAAACATAAGTAAATGCAAAAAAAGAACAAGTGAAATTCAGAGTAAGAAGGAAAACAAAATGATAAATATCCAATTGACAGTCAGTGAAAAATAGAGAAAATCCATATATCTATATGTTGGTTATTAGAGTAAATTTTTTTAATGTTTAATTTTGAGAGAGAGAGAGAGAGAGCAGGAGCAGGAGAGGGGCAGGGAGAGGGAGGGAGACACAGAATCTGAAGCAGGCTCCAGGCTCTGAACTGTCAGCACAGAGCCCAATGTGGGGCTCAAACCCAGTAACTGTGTGATCATGACTGAGCCTAAGTAGGATGTTCAAACAACTGAGACACCCAGGCACCCCAGAGTAAATTTCTTAAAATGACAAAACTCTGATTAGATTAACTGAGAAAAAATAGAAAAGGTTCAAGTAACCAATATCAGAAATTAAGAGATTACTTTGATATAGATTCTATAGATATTAAAAGGATAATATGGGATAATACGGCCAATTTTATGAGAATAAGTTAACAAACTTAGATTAAATGGACAATTCCTGGAAAGACAGTAATTTTAGAAGCTTACTAAAGAAGAAATAAAAGAATAGCAGTATATTTATTATAGAAACTGAAATTATAACTAAAATCGCCCCTAAGAAAATCTCCAAGTCTAGAAGGTTCCACTTGTGATTTCAAGCACATTTTTGTGGAAAAAATAGTAGCATTCTATCCAAACTCTTTCAGAAAATTGAAGAAGGAATACTTTCTCATTCATTTTACTAATCCAGCACTACCCTAATATCAGAAATTGCAAAGGAATTACAAAAAAAAAA
>NW_021887503.1:0-666 GCF_006229205.1 Suricata suricatta
CAACTTAAAAAATTCTAAACATACAAGAAAAGTTGAGGCGTCCAGCGAGCATCCTATGCCCTCCCCCCAGATTCTGCAGTTGATATTTTCCTATATTTGCTTGATCACGATCCACTATCTGTCCATCTGTCATTCACTTTTTTTAAGGCAAATTACAAAAAACTGTTTGAATGTTTTTATTTACTTTTGAGAGAGAGTGAGCATGAGCTGGGGAAGGGAGAGAGAGTGGGAGACACAGAATCCGAAGTGGGTTCCAGGCTCTCAGCTGTCACCGCGGAGGTAAATGTGGGGCTTGAACTTGTGAACTGTGAGATAATGACCTGAGCTGAAGTCGAGTGCTTTTTTTTTTTAATTTTTTAAATGTTTTTTATCTATTATTGACAGAGAGACAGAACATGAGCGTGGGAGGGGCAGAGAAAGGGGGAGACACAGAATCTAAAGGTGGCTCCAGGCTCTTAGCTGTCAGCACAGAGCCTGACACAGGGCTTGAACTCACAAGCTGTGAGATCATGACCTGAGCCGAAGTCGGAGGCTTAACTGACTGAGCCACCCAGGTGCCCCAAGGCAAATTTTAACTTAACTGTAGACATCAGTCCACTTTATGTCTCAGTATTTCACTTTGTATAACACTGATTAGAGTGAATTCTCTGCATGCAGGGTCCCCCC
>NW_021887504.1:0-666 GCF_006229205.1 Suricata suricatta
CTAAAACCATTACTACCAAAGGGTGACAAAAAGATACTGCAAGTGAAGAGTGGCTGTTACCTTGATACTGGTGCTTTTTCAACTTTAAGGCATAAGCAGTTGTATTCCCTGTGGCATGACTTGAATAGTTCCAAGAGATCACAGAAATTTAAATCATCTTTGTTGGCATGCCCCTTCACTACTACAAATTCAGTTTTTTAATTTTATTTACTGTATGTTGTAAATGAATTAAAGAGTAAGTTGATTTATTTTCAATTCTGTAAGAATAATTCAAGGAGTCTTACTGTCAGTCCATTGATGGGATAAAGGAATAACAAATTTTGTCATACGATGTTTTAAACTGAATAAATATGGACTACCAAGACTATCTGATCTGCAGTTTTGGTAAAATACAACTATTGCAAGACAGATGTGGATCTCAAGAAACCACAAAGCAGATCACAGAAACATATTTTACATATCATTCATAATTAGTATTTCGCCTTTCACAGAATGCATGTTAAAATGCGATATTGCTATGCCATTAAAGGAGGCTATTACTATATGGTATGTAAGTAAGAGTTTTAATTTACAGCAGGTCTAGCCTACCAATTTTTAAATAATTTTTAAATTATAGTCAATTTTTAGTTCTCTTTGATTTTGAACGGTAGGAGTAGAATAAGTATA
>NW_021887505.1:0-666 GCF_006229205.1 Suricata suricatta
TCCAGGTTCTTATTTGGTCTGCCTCTTCTGAATGACTTCCTGGAAATTACTGAATCTCTTTAGCTCTCAATTTGTTCATCTGTAACAGGAGGCTATTGGTTGCATTCCGGTAACTTTTAATATTCTGTTACTCTGTCTTATATGTTAGAAAGCTTCAAGGGGAAAAATCAAAGCATCCATGTGTATTTCATTTGTCTTTGTCACTGAAGAGTGTAGCTGGAGCTTCCTGGTTCATCTGATTGTCACCTCTTCTGCTTTCCAGAAAGGGAAATCAGATCAGGTTTTCACATGTCTTACCTTGATTGGGGTGCAGCCTGGGATTGGTGAGGAAGAAATTTTGCCATGTGGGTTTTGCAAGAACTGCTGATAATCAAGTCCTTGTTTTTTAATGTCTTTTTTTTTTTCCATGCCACTTGTTTTCCTTTTTTGTCCAATATTTAGGAAGATAAGAATTAGTTTTTTTACAGCAATGTTTGGGAACCTTAGTCTGGTGGGAGAGACAGACATGTTAAACAGTATTACAGTAGAGCATTGTGTTCAGTGTTCCAAAAGAGGTTATAACAGAGGGCTTTAAAAACCTAGCAGAAAGAAAGATGATCTATTCAGGGAGAGTTGGAAGGTTTTGAGAGGAGGATATGAACTCTAGAAGGGGATGGGGAAGCCACC
>NW_021887506.1:0-666 GCF_006229205.1 Suricata suricatta
CCAGTAAAACCATTGGAGTCTGGAGATTTCCTTTTTTGGGAATGTTAAAATTATGAATTTGCTTTCTTTACTGGTTATTGAACTATTCAGACTCTGTGTTTTATCTTCATTGAGTTCTGGTAGTTTGTGGTTTTTGAGGAATTGTCCAGTTCTTCTGAATTATGAATTTATGAGTGCAAAGTTGGTCATGATATTTTCTTATTATCTTTTCAGTGGCTCCAAGTTCTGTATGATAGCTCAGATTACCTCAGTGATAGCTCCTGGTAGAACTTTCTGGGATAGGTGACTTGTGTCTTCTCTTTTTAAAAAATTATTATCCTTTTTATTCTTAAGTTTTATCAGTTTCATTGATTTTCCCTTCCAAAAACCAGGTTTTGTTTCATTGATTTCTTTATTGTCTTCCTATTCTTGGTTTGTTGATTTATGCTCTTCTATTTATTACTGCTTTTTTTCTGCTTGCTTTCGGTTTCTTTTGTCCTCCTTTTTCTAGTTTCTTGAGGTAGAAACTTAGCTTATTGATTTGAGATCTTCCCTCTTTTCTTTCTTTAAAATTAAAAAAAATATATTTATTTATTTTTGAGAGAGAGAGAGAGAGAGAGAGAGACAGAGAGAGAGCATAAGTGGGGTAGAGACAGAGGGAGAGAGAAGTTCCAGAGCAGGGTCCAC
>NW_021887507.1:0-666 GCF_006229205.1 Suricata suricatta
CAGGTGTTAGGTCCACAGGTAGTGTTCGTATCTATAATCAGGAAAATCAGTAATAAAGGCAGAGACTAGGGGGACTGAGAACATTCTATGAAGGAGAGCATAAAATGGATCCATGCAACTGGCTTAGAACTAAAGCACGCCAAGAATTAGAAGCCGACCTTTAGACATTTTGTGGGAGATTTTGGCTGAGGTGGAAAGGGTACTTTTTTAAAGAGCCTTGCAGGAAGCAGTAGAATTGATTAGCAGGATGGCTTAAGGTTGAATAGACATGACAATAGAGAAACCAGTTAAATTGTTGTCAGGCAGGTGTGGAGGAGATAAGAATCTCTTGAAGCATTCGGATAATGGATTGTAAAAGCAGGCTTCTATGTAGAAACATTTATGAAGGCAAAGAGTAAGATGTGTTCATTGATGTGGGAATTGGAAAAGGAGTATAACATGACAATTCTATGTGATTGAAAAATAGATAAATAAATCCTCATTCACTGAAGCAAGTCAGAATAGGGAAGCAATTTTCTAGGAAGGAAAAGGGTATTGTTGACTTTGGAGAAAAAAGAAATGATAAGTTTTCTATTATGAATAAAGATGATAAATCCAAATAAAGATGATATATCCAAAGAGAGAGAGAGAGATGACAAGCTACAGTTTAGATACATCATCATTCAG
>NW_021887508.1:0-666 GCF_006229205.1 Suricata suricatta
AAGTAGGAAGCAAGTAATTTGCCCAGGGTTACACAGTGAGGAGGTGGTGAGGCCAGGGTTTGGACTCGCAGAGAGCAGCTGCAGGTGCAGGATTCGGAAGGAGAAAGGGAGAGAAGCAAGGCAGGAAGTTGGAGAGACTGAGCTACCCCTCCCTTTTCCTCAGCAAGGCGGGTGTGAAAAGAACACAGGTTTTGGGGGCTTCGAATCCAGCTTCAGGTCACAGATGTGTCATCCTCTGATCGGTGAAGGTGAGGAGATTGCAACTTTTCATTCCCCATTTACAGATGAGGAAACTCCCTTCTAGGGGTACCACGAAGATGAGAGAGGAGATGCTTGAAACGCTGAGTGTGATACCTCGTGCTTGCTCAAGAAATAGAAGTTATTAGAATTATTGTGACCTTGCAAGTCCAGGAAATGACAAGTCCCTGTGGAGCAGGGGTTCTAAGAAACAAATGCAGCGACGTAAGGATTCAGGGTCATCCACTGACACGGCTGGTCTTCGCCTAAGCCTCTTAGCAGGCCTGCAAAGTCCCTCAGCGCAGCGGCGTTCCTCTCTCATTCCTTCACTGGCTCCTTTCGTCAGCAGACATTTAGGTACTTGTGGACCAGACACTGTTCTAGATGTTTAGGGCTATGTCATGAACAGGTCTGCCCTCCGAAAACTTA
>NW_021887509.1:0-666 GCF_006229205.1 Suricata suricatta
TAAAACTGCGCAACTAAACTATCATTTATACTAAAATCTTTCAAGGGGCACCTAGGTGGCTCAGTCGAGCATCCAACTTCGGCTCAGGTCATTATCTCGCATGTTGTGAGTTCGAGCTACTCATCAGGCTTGCTGCTATCAGCACATAGCCTGCTTCAGATCTTCTGTCCCACCTATATTCACACTCTTTCTCTCAAAATAAATACAACATTAAAAAAAAATTATGGGATGCCTGGGTGGCTCAGTCAGTTAACTGTCTGACGTTGGCTCAGGTCATGATCTCACTGTTCATTGAGTTTGAGCCTCATGTCAGACTCTGTTCTGACAGCTCAGAGCCTGGGGCCTGCTTCGGATTCTGTGTCTCCCTCTATCTCTGACCCTCCCCAGCTCATGCTGTCTCTCTCTCAAATATAAACAAACATTTTAAAAAATCTTTCATAAAAAAACAATGGACCTTAACAACACATTGGAATAGATGGAATTGATAGATATATTTAGAACTCTGTATCTTGAAGATAGGAAATTCACCTTCTTCTTGAGTGCACATGGCACATTCTCCACGACAGATCACATACTGGGGCATAAAGCAGCCTTCCATAAGTATAAACGAATAGAGATCATACCATGCACACTTTCAGATCACAATGCTATGAAACTTGAAATTAA
>NW_021887510.1:0-666 GCF_006229205.1 Suricata suricatta
TTTCTGGAATACTTTCTACCTTGGTACTTGTGCATATTTCTGTATGTAGTGAAATATTAACTCCAATTTCTGGGTACCTGAGCCTCAGCTGAGCAGATTTCCCTGTGATAAAAATATGTCACCTCTGTGCTATTGTTCTGATGACACTATCTTTAGGCAACACCTCCCCTAACATACAGTGTGAAATTTCACACTTAGAGAAACTGAGAAAAATAGTTTCAGGTATCTCCCACCTTCTAGTGTAATTTAAAAACACTGGAGAGAAACATACAAACAGAAAAGTTGAAGGAACAATAGTGGTGGGTGAAGTGACTGCAATGTCTAATTAGCATTTCCTTCTGGAAAGTATATATGGAAAAGTAAGATACTGTATCTTGTTCTAGATATCTAATATACTGGATTGCTATACTTTCTGCTATGTGCAGGAAGAAAAAGAATCATTTAAATTTAAAATTCTTTGCTTCAAGAGCCATTAGGGTCATGGTTGGAATACCTATGTGATAAAATCATTACTTTTTTTTATCATGACAGGCCTCATTCCTGAGACTTCATTTATGATATGCTAAATGGTACTAATAATCACCATGCTAAGTAGATACTTGGCTACTAGTTGGTTTTAACCTACTTAAATTATTTTACCATCTCTAAAGTTTACACAAATAATAC
>NW_021887511.1:0-666 GCF_006229205.1 Suricata suricatta
GAAAACAGTTAACAAAATGGCATTACGTACATACTTATCAACAATTGCTTTAAATGTAAATGAACTAAATGCTCCAATCAAAAGACTTAGGGTAACTGAATGGATCAAAACAAAACAAAAGAAAACAAAACAAATCAAAAGAAACTCATCTATATGATGCCTACAAGAGAGTCACTTAAGATCTAAAAACACATACTGACTGAAATGAAGGGCTAGAAAAACATATGCTATGCAAATGAGAGGAGAAAAAAAAAGCCAGGGTAGCAATACTTCTATCAGATATAACAGGCTTTAGATGAAGACTGTAACGGGGTGCATGGGTGGCTCAATCAATTAAGCATCCAACTCTTAATTTTGGCTCACATCATGATCTCATGGTTTGTGAGATCAAGCCTTGCATCTGACTCTGTGCTGACAGTGTGGAGCCTGCTTGGGATTCTCTCCCTGTCCCTCTCTCTGCCCCTCCCTAGCTCTCTCTCTCTCTCTCTCTCAAAATAAATAAACTTAAAAATAAATTAAACAAAAAACCATGAAGACTGTAGTAAGACACAAAAAAGGGCTCTACATAATGATAAAGGTATCAATCCAACAAGAGGACGTATCAATTGTAAATATCTATGGACCCAACACAGAGTTCCTAAATACATAAAGTAACGATTTACAGAC
>NW_021887512.1:0-666 GCF_006229205.1 Suricata suricatta
CCACAATGGCTTTGAATGATAACTGTTCAGAATTGAGTGTTACTTCCACTACCCAAACTTAGCTCTTTTTATTTAGAAAAACAAAGCAATATGTATATTTCATAGCCATAAAAATCATCTCTATAAGTCTTCAATCTGTGTTGTGTGCACAAAAAGTATTCCATAGAGTTTGGTTTCTTCTTTTCTACTGAGATTTTTATGAAGACTCAAATAGAAGGGCTTACTATCTACGGTAATAACATTGGACATTACTATCTAAGAGGCACTGAATAGCTTATACAAAAATGGTGTCTTTGATCTTTATAACAACTTAAAATAGATACGATCTTGAATTTATAGAGAAAAAAGAAGTTAATAATAGGTAAGTAATTTTTCCTAAAGTACTCAGCTACAAAGTGACACAACTGGAATTTAGGTTGTTTTGCTCAATTCTAAAACTGACTCAGTTTCCATTATATGTACAACCTTATTACTTGGTGGCAATGTTAGTACATTATCTTTTTTTTTCAAAAATTTTTGATGTTTGTTTATTTTTGAAGGAGAGGGAGACAGTGCAAGCCAGGGAGGAGCAAAGAGAGAGGGAGACATAGAATCTGAAGCAGGATTGAGGCTCTGAGCTGTCAGCATAGAACCTGATGCAGGGCTCAAATTCATGAACTGTGAGAT
>NW_021887513.1:0-1444 GCF_006229205.1 Suricata suricatta
AAAGGTCAGATGATGGTTAGCATATATATTGGTTACTATACAGTGAAAACATAATTTTTATCTATTTTTTAAATTTTTTCTGAAGCTTATTTGAGAGACAGAGAGAGTGAGCTGGGGAAGAAGAGAGAGAGAGAGAGAGAGAGAGCAAGAGCAAGAGAGAGAGAGAGAGAGAGAGAGAGAGAGAGAGAGAGAGAGAATACCAAGCAAACTATGCACTGTCAGCATGAAGCCTGAGGCAGGGCTCAAACTCACAAAACATGAAGTCATGACCTGAACCAAAACCAAGAGTTGGACACTTATCCAACTGAGCCACCCAGGTACCCCCAAAACATAATTTTTATATCAAACTTAAAACTTATTTTACTCAATTTTTTGCAATATTTGCTTTATTGTGGTGTTCTGGAAACAAACACACAATATCTCTAAGATATGCCTGTACCAAGAATTACAACTTACTAGAGCAGAATCCTCCATAAGAGGTTAACATTTCTGACTGTCAAGAAAAAATTACAAAGCATACTAAAAGGCAAAAATTCAATATTAAGAGGCAGTGCAATCATTAGAACCAGAGTCAGATCTGGTAAGGATTTGGGAATCATCAAACTGGGAATTTAAAGCAACTATGATTAATATGCCAAGATCTAATGGATAAATTAGACAGCATTCAAGTATAGATGGACAATGTATAAGAAAAAAACCTTGAAAGAAGGCAAGGGCAAATATATTTACCTGTAGAAGAACAAAGATTATTACATTTGACTTCTTTTCAGATACCATGTAGGAATGAATAGAGTGAAACATTTAAAGCATAGAGAGGAAAACCAATAAACATTAATTCCCTTAGCAGTGAGAGAGAAATAAAGACTTTCTCAGACAAACAAAAACTGAGGAAATTTGTTGCCAATAAAACCTGTCATGAAAGAAATGTTAAAAGTTCTTCATAGAGGCAGAAAATGATATCAGTCAGAAGCTAGGATACACATACTTGGAGAAGGGATAGGTAAAAATAAAATTAATACTTTTAAATCAAATTAAAACTGCTATTTTTCTTATTCATAATTGATCTAACATTTGTTCAAAATAATAGCAACAATGTATCTATGTATGCTTATGTATAAGAGAAATTAGTGACAGCAATAATATAAGGGTTATGAGAGAAGAATTAGGATAATTTTGTTATTATAAGGCACTCACACTATCTGTGATCTGGTACAGTGTTATTTGAAATTAGGCTTGGATTCGTTGTAAATATGTAGGGTAAATTCTAGGCCAAGCACTTAAAAAAAATTAACTCCAAGTTATGCTAAAAGAGGAAAGAATAAAAAATAAGAAAAAAAGAAGGGTCGTGCCTGAATGGCCCACTCATCTAAGTAGCCAACTTCAGCTCAAATCATGATCTCACAGTTTGTGGATTCAAGTCCTGCGTCAGGCTCTGTTCTGACAG
>NW_021887514.1:0-666 GCF_006229205.1 Suricata suricatta
TAAGTGGGCTATATCTAGGATTATTTAGCATAGATAGAACTGTCATTTGCCGGGTTCCTGAGGCAAAGGTAGAAATAAGTCCAGGGCTTCCTTTCCATGGATTCCACTATAGATGTGCAAAGTTAGACCATAGATTGTCTAGTGTAAGGAAAGAGAAGCGCCCTCCCTGAGGAAGTGTGAAAACAGAGAATGGAATCAATTCAGTAGATACTTTACATCATCCAAGTGTGCCTATAGCTTTCTGAGCCCCTGGACCAATGTGGGTTAGAGACCTCACTCTAGCCGGTGCCTTGTAGGTTTCAAAGTAGACTCCTCAGAGACCAAAGACTGAATTTCACCCAGTGGTCTGTCTATATGAAAAGATTTGGTGGTTTCAGCTTGTTGCCCATTAATTAACTTTCTTCACCAGAAACTCATCCACTGTCACATATTACAAAGTTTTCATTTTTCTTTTAGAGAAATCTAAGAATGAAGTGGTGAGAATAAAAATCTTTTCAAAGAAAACCGAAAATAACTTACCTAAATGTCTCACTGTAAAAATTCATCAATCCTTATCTCTTGTGTGTATAATAAAGACCATAAGCCTCACTTTCACATCTGAGCAAAATAGGTAAACAAGGTAGGAAAACTGATTCTACTGCAGCTTCCTGTAACTAAAGAAGAACA
>NW_021887515.1:0-666 GCF_006229205.1 Suricata suricatta
GAGACAAAGAACAGTGGAGGTCAAAGTAGCAGCAAGGAAGGGAAAGGAAGAAGTCTTTACGACCTCTGTTTCTCAACTTCCTGTTTCTTCCTTCTCCAAATCACAGCAGCAGGAAACTTCAGCTATTGAAACATTCAAAAATCTAAGAGTGATTCACAGAATCCTCCACGTGGTAGTCTACCAAATGGATACACCACAATACATTCAAATTATTTTCTATTGTTGGGCATTTATGTTTTATGCAAGTCTTTAAGGATAACTCTGAGTATGTCTATAGGATTTAATAATAGAGGCAAACTGCCTAAATTTAGCAAGTATATAATGTTTAAGAGTTTGAAGCCAAATTGCTTGTCAGAAAGATTGGACTCATACTTCTACTAGTAGCTCATAAGCTTGCTTCATGTTACTTGTTTTATGCAAGTAAGTCTTGCCAACACTGAATGTCAAAGTAAAATACATGTACACATTCTAATTTTAGAAATGGAACTTTCATTTTCCAAAAAGAATATCGCTTTATTCTTTCCTCTGATTATAAAATTTTATACATGCTTCCTTTAAGAAAAATTAAACAATCAAAATACTACAAAACAAAACAAAACAAAACAAAAAAACCCAAACCTTTCTACCCAGAGATATTTATGATTAACATTTTGGAGAATATCCTTC
>NW_021887516.1:0-666 GCF_006229205.1 Suricata suricatta
GTTTAACCCTCTCAATTCGCAAATTTTAAAGAAATAGGCTGCTGTCTCAAATAAGAGGTAAATACATTTTCCTGCAGTTCTCTTATAATTTGAGAATTTCATAAAGATTTTTGCTGTGACTACATTAAGACTATTTGGAAGAGGGTAGTGAAGTTAGCTCTTAATATGAAGTTTCTCTCTGCTCATTGCACCTGAGGGCTCTCAGTAGACTTTTCTGCAACCCACAGTCCAGTTACCCTTGGGGAATTATGGCTCCTTCAGAGAAAACGGATAAACACCGGGATAAGGAAATGCTTTGTCTCTTGTCTTTACCAGTGTCTCTCTTCTGTTCTTTCCCTTGTTTCCATTTATTTATTACTATCTGATACCTTTCTGATCTTCCCATTTGTTTATACCAAATGTTTCTGAAATCTATATTCAAATAGTTAAAGCTTATATACAGTGATTTCTCCCTTACTTCTCCCAACCAAACTTTATTAAAGGTACCACTTCCTTTTTCCCACAGAGTCTGGAAGACATTCTATACTCTGTCTCCCTTTATTGGGTCATTTGATTGTAAATTCTTATGCTAAGGTGGAAACATAGCATGTCTCAGAGGGTGACATGCACAAGCATGTAGGGCTAAAAAATAAAAGCTAGCAAGTATTTGGGATAGCGAAGAAATTC
>NW_021887517.1:0-666 GCF_006229205.1 Suricata suricatta
ATTCCTCCGAGCCCATGCAGAGAGAGAAAGACAAAGAGACACTCAGCACTACTTCATTGGTCAAGAAAGTATTGTGTCAATGTTATTTGATAGAAAGGATTCGGCAAATTAATTTATTTTTGCTCTACCCAAACATTTTTATCCCACATTTCAAAGCAGTGTCTGTCTCTGACATGGGCAGTGACACAGTCCCCAAGCCTTCGTGGAATTGGCATTGGAGCCTTTGCTTCATGGATAAAGTGTAAGAAAAGTAGAGATGCACTTCCTTGGAACTGAATAGTATTTATGATACACAGGACCTTCTAAAGACAAAGGCCCCTCTAGTCTTGTCTAAGGTGATCATCTCTGCAAGCATTACACAGATGAATGAAAAGAGATTAGCAACTTGTTTAACCTTGAAAACTGTCTGAATCAAGGCCTGGGCTAGGTTACATTTCTGAAACTGCATTTTCCTTTCATGACAGGATATCAGTTCTTTACATAGAGCAACACTAAATGTCAAGGATAGAGGTTTGATTTGCATTATTGAAAAAAATTGGTGAATGAATGCTTATGTAGCCTTAAAACATTTAAATATAAAAACATTGTGGAATAGTAGCCATTTTATAGTTGAGTCAACTAAGAACAGAAAGGCCAATAATGCCCAGAGTAGCACTTTATAGTTAC
>NW_021887518.1:0-666 GCF_006229205.1 Suricata suricatta
GAGATCATGACCTAAGCCAAGATCAAGAGTTGGATGTTTAACCAACTGAGCCATCCAGACATCCCAGGTTTAGCCATTTTATTTTATTTTTAAATGTTTTGTTTTTTGAGAGAGAAAGAGAATAGGTGGTGGAGGGGAAGAAAGAGAAGTGGACAGGGGGTCTGAACAGGCTCTGTGATGAGAGCAGAGAACTTGATCTGGGGCTCGAACTCATGAGCTCTGAAATCATAACTAGAGCCGAAGTCAGATACTTAAGTGACTGAACCACCCAGGAGTCGCCAAGTTTTTGTCATTTTAAAAATGACAAGATAAGGAAGTAAATGGTAATGTTTGATATAATAGGAAGCCCATCTCACCAACCCTTCCCTTTCGGTGTGAAGCCCTGTGAGGCCTGGAGTGCTATATGCAGCCCCAGGAGCCGGAACTTCTCAGAGGAGGGGGTGGAGCCTGAGTGTAATCAGACCCAGTCAGCACAGGTACCTTGCGTTCTAGGAAAGGAGCAGGAATGGAGGAGGCTGGACTGGGATTCAGGAGACAGGAAGTAACAGAAGCGAGAGACTGAGGCTGAGAGTGGGCCCTGATCAGACAGGCCAAGCTGGCAGGAATGCCTCTACTTCAGTTACTCACACAGCTTCCTCTCAGCTTCTCACCAGGGAGTGCTACTTC
>NW_021887519.1:0-666 GCF_006229205.1 Suricata suricatta
ATGTTTATTTATTTTGAGAGAGAAAGAGAGAGAGAGAACAGGGAGGGACAGAGAGAGACAGAGAGAGACAGAGAGATTGGGAGAATCCCAAGCAGACTTGGCACTGTCAGCACAGAGACCAATGCGGGGCTCAATTCCACAAACTATGAGATCAAAATCAGGAGTTGGACACCTAACCAACTGAGCCACCCAGGCACCCCTCTGTGTCTTTTCTTACCCCTCCCCTCCCTCCTCTCCCAAAATCAATAGATCATGGGGATTCAAAGCCACTATAGAGTTTGGTAAACATGGTATCCTAAAGGTAGTACTATCTTTGTGGAAGGATTTAAAATGTTTAGGGAAGGAGTTCTAAGGACGCTGATTCAGTTTTGATTATTGCTGAGACGTAAGGCAGAGTGGTAAATGGACAGCTTTCAAATGTATTTCATTTGATTTCTATAATAGAAGTTCCAGAGAGGTATTGTCAATGTTTAACAATTTAGAGGTTTCATATTATCATCTGGATTTCTGTCTTCTACTGAAAAAAGAAAGAAAGAAAAAAACCCCAGAAGATCTGGCCTTTGGGTTTCATGATTTGAAGGGCAAGCACCTTCCAAATGGCCTCAGTTCCATGGGTTTTCTCTTGCTCTGAAGACCAGGGTCCATTTTCTTCACCTACACTCATTA
>NW_021887520.1:0-666 GCF_006229205.1 Suricata suricatta
CTCTGATGATCACCAACACTGGAGGACTGGCTAAGAATTTTCCTACATTCATTATATTTATTAGGGTTCTCTCCCATATGTAATCTCTTATGTAAAATAAGTTTGGAGCTTTGATAAAAGACTTCCCTACATTTATTGCATTCATAATAGCTCTCTGGAAAAGGAGTCCTCAGATGTTTCTTAGTTTTTGAACCTTGGTTAAATATTTTCTGAGATTCACTGTACTGAGCAATTCTGTTTTTATCAAAACTCCTGTGATTATCTTGCAAGGACGACTGCTCAGTGGAGGACAGCCCAAATGGATACCACTTACCACTTTTTTCTTCATTTTTAAATCTCTGATTTGAATTTCCCTGATGATGAGTGACACTGAGCATCGTTTCATGTGTCCGTTGGCCATCTGAATGTCCTCTTTGGAGAAGTGTCTATTCAGGTCTTCTGACCATTTCTTCACTGGATCATTCATTTTTCGTGTATGGAGTTTAGTGAGCCCCTTGTATATTTTGGATACTAGCCCTTTATCTGATATGCCATTTGCCACTATCTTTTCCCATTCTGTCAGTTGCCTATTAGTTTTTTTTTATTGTTTCCTTTGCCTTGCAGAAGCTTTTTCTCTTGATGAGGTCCCAGTAGTTCATTTTTGTTCTTGATTCCCTGGCCTCTAAG
>NW_021887521.1:0-666 GCF_006229205.1 Suricata suricatta
AATGCTCTGTGCAGACACTGCCAAACTTCTTACCACATGAATCCCCACCATAACACCCTGAAGGGGGTTGTACTATTATTCTCATTTTAGAAAACAGCAAACAAACAGGTTGAGCTGTTTCTCCAAGGACTAACAGTCAGGCCATGACTGAGTCAAAACCTTGAACTCACTGGTTTGACAGCCATCTTCTACTTTATCGCACCGAATTTTAGTGGCAATTTTTTTGTTGTGCTGTTATTTCTCCCCATCAGCTTGCAAGTTTTTCAAGGACAGAGATTTGTTTGTTGTTACTGTTGTTTTTATCAGACCCTGACTATCAAATAAATGTTTGATAAATTAATACATATCCAAATTCCCACTGGGCAAAGAGGAAATGAAGACAAGAGAGTCTTATCAAAGTAAGCTGATCCAGGAGAGCCAGGAGCTTGTAGTTCTTATTTCCTGCTTATATTTTCTCACTAAGACCAAGCTCTGGACCCTCAGAGGTTCAGCCTGACTAATCTTCAGCTGCATATACAGCGTTATACACCATAAGGTACTGTGTGGTTCACTGCTGCATAAATCCAACAGGGGAAGGTAGTTGGACCAGAGCATGACTCATGCCTGGATTGCCTTCCCTCTCCCTGATGCCAGTCTGTGTGCACAACTTCCCTCAACTCCAATTGG
>NW_021887522.1:0-666 GCF_006229205.1 Suricata suricatta
CCTATCCCTGAACCAGGGTTTACGGGGGCACATCCTTGAAACCACATGGACATCAAACAGAAACCTGGGCCTCTGGGTACAAGGAATAGATACTGGAGAGGCAATCGTGAATGCCTCCTACAAAAGTCACGGAAGTTTTGCCAACTTTTTAAAAAATATGGAGTACATGGCATTTTTGGGATATGAAAGCAAAGGAAGCCATAGAGACTGAGAAATTGAAGAGCAAGAGAACATAACAACTGAGAATGCTGAAAAGCTGGATCAAAGGCACCAGCACAGTGGCTGTTGTTGGTAAGGGGTCGGACAACTATATCTTCCTCTGACATAAGGGACAGCAAGTGCAAGCCAGGGAGAAACCATAGCCCATTAGAGGAGGTAGGCTGACCAAATGTTGGCTGTGGTGAGGAGTGCAAACCACCTGAACATGAGGGACTAAAGTGTAATTGGGCATTTATGCAGTTGAGTTAAGATGGGTGGAATAGATTGTCTTGGAGATTAAGGTTAATATTTTTCATGCTTGTTGAGCTAGATCAATCTGCTGTAATAAGAAAGCATAAGCATAGATAGAAAAACCAGAAAGCTTTGAAAGAAAAAAAAATCAATAATGCTGTAACAGAAGTGATAGCACTGAAAGAAATAGTATTCACTGGGGAAAGAAGGGTAGGA
>NW_021887523.1:0-666 GCF_006229205.1 Suricata suricatta
AAAAAAAAATGTTGAAATAGAACCTCTCCAATGAAATCCCTCTTTACATCCAATTCAGCTATGCAGTATCAATTACCCTCTCTTCTGTCCATTCCTCATAACAGAGACATTCTGAATCTGTTTCAGTGGCACACTACTTCATTTTTCTACTCCAGCAATGACTAATTACTGTTTTTTTTATTTCAATTTCCTTTTATTTCAGATATCAAGACATAAAATACATCAAACTTTTCTCCCATAAAAAGGGGGGGGTCTGGGAAAGAATATTTAGAGATAGCTAAGAAAGATAAATCTGCTAAGCTATATGAAATAGAAAAGGAAAAGCTATTTGGTTATTTTACTTTTGTTTTCATCTCTTTGTAATAATGTGTTATGTAATCTTTCTGACCTGGATAGAACTTCTAAATGTGCATATACTACCCTATATTTAAAGAAACCTGATACATTAATTTATACATTCCTTAGATATTTCATATGCCATCTGCCCAATTTTTCTAAAATGTAAAAAACCCCATGAATTGAAAACAAAACAGCTAGCCACCCAAATAAAGACCTTCCCATTGCATTTGTTTTTTTTTCCCTTTTTTTTGAAATTTTATTTTATTTTTTTACTTTATAAAGTTTCATATTTTTTTAACATATGCAATTATTTTCCATCATTTACAA
>NW_021887524.1:0-1444 GCF_006229205.1 Suricata suricatta
ACCTTGCTGCATTGTACTTGCTCAACAGATGTAATCAACCATGGCGGTGGTATCTCCCCAGCCACAGAAAATTTAAATTGCATCTTTCAGGTCTTAATATGATGTTTCTGGGCTGTTTCACATGCTGCTCCTAAGCGGAAGGCATTTACCTTGATGTGTTCAGCAGCTACACTAATAACAGGGGGATGATGGCATGTCACTGTTTATAGCACAGGAACAGCTGCATCTCCATAAGCTCCAGGTTCAACTTAAGAGTGGGCAGGTGGGGGGAGGGGGGAGGAAGGCACAGGAGGGGAGAACAAGATGCTGTTTCCATGTAAACATTATTTGCATTTGTGCTTTTGTGAAGACATAAGAAAAAGAATCATGAGCCTTACATCAAGTCTAGGCACCCTGAAATGTTGGGAGCTAGCTTGTTAATACATTTAACCACTGGAAGGAAGAAAGGAAGGAAGGAAGAGAGATGCTGTCACAGCCTTCAAGATAAACTCACCTTTCAAGCAGGGTATCAGAACTTGTGTGATCTGCACTCCCCCAGTACCAGCACCAGCACCAGAACCACCTCTCTGTTCCTGACTCACAGACCTCCCCAGTGCTTGCCCTATGCCCCAGGTATGCTGGACTAGCAGTGCTTAGTTAAACAAGCCATAATCTCTTAGGAGCCCTTGTATTTGCACATACTCTTTTGCCAGGCTAAATTCTACCCATTCTTTAACACTCATTTGGATGCCACCTTCTCCAGGACACATTCTATGACAACGCCTAGCAAGCCTAGGTTGGATCAGGGATCTCTCCTTTGTGTTTTCCCAACCTGCTGGTTTCCTGTTACCATAGCACCTGGCAGTCCCAACTAGCTCCTTCCCAATAGATGTCCATCTCCTTGAGGGAGGGAATTGCATCTTTGATCCTCCATCCCTAGCACACTTGGTGGAATATGACAGGCTTTTAATTTGAAGAAATGAGAGATGGAGGGAGAGAAAGACGGAGAGAGGGAGAGAGAGGGAAGGAAAAACTGAATGATGTATAGGAGAATTATGAACTGAATTGCATCCCCCAAAATTTTTTTTAATTTTTAAATGTTTTTTATTTATTTTTGAGAAACAGAGAGAGAGAGAGAGAGCACATGAGCAGGAGAGGATCAGAAAGAGAGGGAGATATAGAATTCAAAGGCAGGTTCTGGGCTCTGAGCTAGCTGTCAGCACAGAGCCCAACACAGGGTTTGAACCCACGAACCATGAGATCATGACCTGAGCTGAAGTTGGACGCTTAACTGACTGAACCACCCAGGTGCTCCGCATCCCCCAAATTTCAGATTTTGAAGCCCTAACTCCCAATGTGACTGACTGAGATGGGGCTTTTATGGAGAAAATTAAAATTAAATGAGGTCATGAGGATGAAACCCTACTCCAATATGACTGGTGTCCTTATAAGCAGAAAGACACCA
>NW_021887525.1:0-666 GCF_006229205.1 Suricata suricatta
TTTTTAAGTATAGTGGCGCCTGGGTGGCTAAATCGATTTAGCATCTGACTCTTGATTTTGGGTCAGATCATGATCTCACAGTTCATGAGTTCAGATCCCATGTGTGGCTCTGCACTGAAAGCAGAAATAGAATTGGGATTCTGTCTTCCTTTTTCTCAACCCCTTCCCTGCTTGCTTGTGTGCTCTCGCTCTCAAAAATAAACATTTTAAAAAGTATACAGCTAACATTGTACCTAATGGTGAGAAACTAGATGCTTTCCCCTTAATAATGAGTACAAGTTAAGAATGTTCCCTGTTGCCACTCCTATTTAAAATCACACTGGGGGCGCCTGGGTGGCTCAGTCAGTTAAGTGTCCGACTTTGGCTCAGGTAATGATCTCGCAGTTCATGAGTTCAAGCCCTATGTCGGGCTCTGCACTGACAGCTCAGAGCCTTGACCTGCTTCAGATTCTGTGTCTCCTTCTCTCTCTGCCCCTCTCCCACTCATGTTCTGTCTCTTTCTCTCAAAAATAAAATAAAAACATTGAAAAAATAAAATAAAATCATACCAGAAGTCTTAGCTGATGCAGTAAGACACAGGAAGGAAATAAAATATATACTTTGGGAAGGAAGAAATATTATCTATGTTTGTATATGATATTACTACGTAGAAGAATCAACTAAAAA
>NW_021887526.1:0-666 GCF_006229205.1 Suricata suricatta
TTATTGCTTCTCCAATAGCCGTGGATTCAGAGTTTCAGTTCAGTTTTGCAGCCACCTCCGCAGAATTTTCTCTGAGTATGGCCTCAGGACAAGAGGCAGCTGTGATCATTGCTGGTGCTTTCCTGTACTTTCTGCAACGTCTCTCTGAAAGCTGGAGGCAGCTTTCCCTAATCTTTACATTCCAACCCACCCAAAGGGTTCTAATAATGAATACTATTAATCTAGGAGGGCTTCTTGGAGGAGGTGAGAGTGTTAGAATGATGCTAGGCCAAAAAAGGAGAAGGCTTCCAGTGTTGATGAAGTCCACCACCATGCCCATTTGGGCCCTGCCCTTCAACTCACCTCTTCAGTTTCCAGGTAGACAGTTTCCAGGGAGCTCAGAATCCTCACATTGCTGTCGCTTGGCAACCAGGAGCCAGATCTTACGTTCTTTCCATCATCCTGGGCCCTCATCTCTGGCATGGGCTCTGCACTGCCCAGGTAGCAGGGGCCCCAGCGGGGGAAGCCCGCTCTACCTGCTTCCCTTCTCAGCCAATCAGAGGCCTCGCAGGGACAAGCGAGACTCTTGTTGATGGTGGTTAAGTCCATAGAAAGTGCCAGATGGACCAGGAGCAGGGCACAGACAACCTCCAGCCCAAGAGGATCCTCTCACGTTCTCATGTTCTC
>NW_021887527.1:0-666 GCF_006229205.1 Suricata suricatta
CCCTGCTCACGTTCTGTCTCTTTTTCTCTCAAAAAATAAACAAACATTAAAAATATTTTTAAAACTCATAATGCCCTCAAGGTCCATCTATGTTGTCATAAATGGCAAAATTTCCTTCTTTTTAATGGCTGAATAATATTTCTCTCTCTCTCTCTCTCTCTCTCTCTCCCCCCCCGTGTGTGTGTGTGTGTGTATGTGTGTGTGTGTGTGTGTATGTGTGTGTGTGTGTGTGTGTGTGTGTGTGTGTCTGTGAGTGATCCATCTTAATTATCTATAGGTTTCATCTATGTCTTGGCTTTTATAAATAACACTGCAATGAACTTATGGGTCGAATATATCTTTTTGAGTTAGTGTTTTTCTTTTCTTCACAAATTACTTAGAAGTGGAATGACTGGGTCATATGGTAGTTCTATTTTTAACTTTTTGAGGAACCTCCAAACTGTTTTGCATAGTGGCTGCATCAATTTACATTCCTATTAACAAAGCACAAAGATTAACCCCCTCATCCTTGCCAACACTTGTTATTTTTAGTTGTTTTTTTTTTTAATAATAGCCGTTCTAACAGATGTGTGGTGATATCTCATTGTGGTTTTGATTTGCATTTCCCTGATGATTAGTGATGTTGATGTACCTGTTGGCCATCTGTATGGTTTTTTTTCAGATCCT
>NW_021887528.1:0-666 GCF_006229205.1 Suricata suricatta
TCTGCCATATGCCATAATTTGTCTGCCAGTGGATCATTTGTTTCCAGGTTTTTTTTAATTGTTGAAATGAATGTTATCATGAACATCCTTTTGAAAAAATCCTCAGATCACTGAATTGCTCAGCTCCACGACCCCAGTGGGCTCTTGCCTAGTCACGCCTGAAACCACAAATGCACTGAATGGATGCAAGGCGTGTTTTCGCCTGTACATACACACCTAGGATAAAGTGGAACTTCTAAAGTAGGTACAGTGAGAGATTAATGACACTAACCAATAATAAAATAGAACAATTATAACAATATACTGTACAAAATTTATGTGAATGTGGTCTCCCTCAAAGTATCTTCTTACACTGCTCTCGCTCTTCTGCTTGTGACATGACAAAGTGCCTCGTGACGAGCTGAAGCGGGGGAGTGAGCAGGCGCTGTGACGCTGGACGAGGCTACCACTGACATGCTGACTCCAGCTCCCAGGCGGACTGTCTGCTGCTCACGTGGCGGACCTCGCGTAACTGGGGCCACGGGTAAGCTGTGGGTCCTTAATTTGTCCACTGTTGCATAGCTAGCACCTAAAACAACACCCACTAGGACGGTGACACTCAATAAATATTGGAGGGAGGGATGAATGAGTGCATTTCCTTAGGACAGATTCCTAAAAGTATAATTA
>NW_021887529.1:0-666 GCF_006229205.1 Suricata suricatta
TCGTCAGAGCATCATTCAGCAGACGTTAGTTAGGCTCGCACCCTGCACGAGGCTAGAGCTGCAGACGCTGGTACAGGCTTCGCCAGCGCATCATCTCCTAGAGGACCGCCGGCCCACAGGGCACGATTCATGGCACCCCCCGGCCCAGGCCGGACCAGGCGTGTGGGGCTGTTTCCTGACCCTGGTGATGCGGCTCCAAGGCAAGGCAGTGACACTCAGGGAATGTCCATGCAGGGTCACCTTTGCCTCCAGCAGAAAGGTCCCGGTTAAATCCTTGTGCTCAGGCCGCAGTTAGTGGCCTTCCTGCTTGGCTGCCACAGGCCACATTGACCCCCCGAGGGACAGGCGTTCTTCTGTAGCCTCTGGCCATGGTGCCCAGCAAGGAGCCTGGCACGTGGCTGCCTGATTCATGTTCGTTGGATTCCTATGTGGGCAGTGGGGGCCGAGTACAAGAGGTGTCCTGGGACAAGTGGGAGAAGCTCGCCACATACAAGGCAGGGAAGAGAAGCTCGGTGAGCCTCGGGCCGAGGCTTCGGTGGAGTGGCCGCCGCCAGGACCCCCGGCCCGCTGACGTGCCGGGCAGATAGAGCAGCTCCAGAATGCAGGTCGGCGGCCCGCCGTTGCCATCACTTCCTTTCTAGCCGTTCACAGATACCAACATATTCT
>NW_021887530.1:0-666 GCF_006229205.1 Suricata suricatta
GCCAGGCTGGAGATATAGTCCAGGCCATCTGCAATGTGGACCTTCATCCGGTCGCTCTGGGAGAAGCCAAACCACTGGGTGGCCACTTCCAGCATGGAGGGGTCGATCTCCACGGCGTCAATGCAGGACTTCGGGAAGTGATCGTGGACAAACAGGGGGAGGCTGCCCCCACCCAGGCCGACCACCAACAATGCCAGTGGGGTCTCTGCAGAAAAGGAGTAAGGCATCATTTTACTATCTGCTCACGGACCCTTTTATACCAGCCTCAAGGAGAATAAATGCAGGGAGTCAGATCACTGGCTCTGCTCAGGGGATACAAGATGTAAAGGCCTAGCTTCTCGGTCTCATCCCAGAAACACAGAGGCCAAACCCTGGCCTCACAATCCTTCCTTTACTAGATCCAGAAGGTGAACCAGTACATGGTTCTTTTGGGACCCTTCAAGTCCCAAAGCACTCAGCTGACATCACCCAACAGTGCCCACCATGAGCACTGTTAGACTCCCCCTAGGAATTGGGAGGGACAACAGCCAACATCTCGCTCCTGATCACAAGGCAGTGTAGATGCAATGCCCTCTGCCCAGCTTTCACACCAGAGGCCACACCTGCCCTCTCAGACACATCAACCAAGTGAGGGCAATACATCCAAGTTCCAGAAATCACAGGACA
>NW_021887531.1:0-666 GCF_006229205.1 Suricata suricatta
ACACACACACACACACACACACACACACACACACACACACACTGGAATATTACTCAACAATAAAAAATGACATCTTACCCTGTCCTTTCTTATGGTAAAAAGTTATAATTTTAGAAAAAATTCATCTTTTTAAAAATGTTTTTATTTTTGAAAGAGAGAGAGAGAGAGAGAGAGAGAGAGAACACGTGGAGGAGAGGCAGAGAGAGAGGGAGACAGAGTATCCAAAGCAGGCTCTGTGCTGACCCCTGAGACACTGATGCAAGGCTCGAACTCACCAACTGTGAGTTCACAACCTGAGCCAAAGTCAGGTGCTTAACTGACTGAGCCACCCAGGCACTCTAAAAATTTCATCTTTTGAAAATATCAACTAGCCTGGGTGGGTCTGTTGGTCAAGCATCTGACTCTTGATTTTGGCTCAGGGCATGATCACACAGGTTGTGAATTTGGGCTCCATGTTGGGTTCCGCGCTGACAACGTGCACTCTGCTTGAGATTCTCCCTTTTTGTCTGCCCCCTCTCTCACTCTGTCTCCATCAAAATAAATAAACTTAAAAAAATATGCCAACTAAACACAAAATGATCTAATTTCCTCCAGTTTATCTTTCTATACATCAAGTGTATAAAGATGAGCAAAGGAATATTTTCAAATAGAGGTATTAAAATATAC
>NW_021887532.1:0-666 GCF_006229205.1 Suricata suricatta
TCTGATAGACAAGTCATAATGTTAAGTCTGTTTGATAGACAAAATCATAATAGATTAAGTCTTAGTTGAAGCAAAAATAAATTATATATTTATGGGTAATCTACAGAAACTGCTTTTTTTTTAAATGTTTTTAATGTTTATTTATTTTTGAGAGGGTAGGGAGGGGCAGAGAGACAGGGGACACAGAATAGGAAGCAGGCTCCAGGCTCTGGGCTGTTAGCACCGAGCCCTATTTGGGGCAAACCCAGGAGACATGACACCATGACCGAGCTGAAATCAGATGTCCAACCAACTGAGCCACCCAGACTCCCCTATGTTTTAAATATACCTTTACATACTGTGATTCAAAAAAGTATTTGTTGAAAGTCAAGTATATGCTTTTGCTGGGTGCTAGGAATCTTCATTTTAAAGATGAATTAAGACAATGCTCCCCCATGATGCCTCAGTCCCAAAAGGGTTACTTACATTAAGCCCACAGACTAAGACAGTATATATAGGAATCTCTCAGTGGTTTACTATTTATATCTCTGAACACTGCAGGCCTAAATGCATTCTCTGATGTCCCAATTAACACATACATACTTCACAGAGTTGCTTTTGGGTATGTTTAAATTCTGATAGTAGAATAGTATAATCTCTAATGAAAATGTAAAACTTGTTTGGATT
>NW_021887533.1:0-666 GCF_006229205.1 Suricata suricatta
ACATCCCAATTACATCTCAATTAAAAGAAAAAAAAAGAATTGACCTAACAATAACAAAAAGTAAGCATATCGCCTAAAAAGTAAATGTTCTTCACCACTGTGAGGAACACTACTGCTCTGTTTCCTGGTCTTCCTCTTTTCTTAGAGGTTACCAGTATTAGGAGTGGGATGGATGTTTTCAGATCTTTCTCTTTGCACTTACATTGATATATGTTGAGTAGAAAAATATTTATCAGAGGGAGAAAATAGGGAAATTATAGGAGTATTCTTTGTATGGAGGGAGTGATGCATCAAATTTAGCTAGCATAGATGAGATCAACAAGACCTTTAAAGAAATGGAGTTAAAACAAGCAGAGAGCACAACCAAGAAATGGTATGCATGTTTTTAAAACTACATATAAAGACAGACAAAATCAAGGATGGGATTTCACCCAAGAAAATTAAAACTCTAGGTAAAGATAGCAGTCTGCATAATCCATTCTCTAATACTCCAGCTGTGGGACCCCCAGTTTAGATAATGGCATTCTAATGAGATAAACCACATAAATTTGTATGAACAGCAATTGGAAAAGGGGGTGCCTACAGACTCTAAGTAGGTTTACGTTGAAGGAGGGCTTAGGGAGGAGTTTGGTATAGAGATTTGTGCCATACATTAAAAGTGATGCC
>NW_021887534.1:0-666 GCF_006229205.1 Suricata suricatta
GGGGGGGGGCTCGCCCTGGGGGGAAGCCATGACAGGAGTCAGGCGGATTCTGAACAAGTAAAGGGCTTTCGTGCATCGGGCTAGTCTGGAACGTCATTCTTTGTGACTAAAGATCCAAACAAAAAAAAAAATAAACACGCATTTGTTAGAATGGCTACAATCCAAAACACTAAGACCACCATATGCAGGTAAGGAGAAGCCATAGGGACGCTCACTCCTGGCTGGCAGGAACACAAAACGGGGCAGCCACTTGGGAAGACAGTGTGGCGGTTCCTCACACACTGAGCCCTCTCCTTCCATCAGGTCCCGCAGTCACGTTGCCTGGTAGTGACTCCGAGGAGGTGAAATCTTGTGTCCACACGACAGCCTGCACACGGGGTTTATAGCAGCTTTGTTCAGAGCCCCCCAGGCCCTGGGACGGCGGGGTCCTTCAGCAGGTGAGTCACAGCCCCCCAGACCCTGGGACGGCCGGGGTCCTATAACAGGTGAGCCAGAGCCCCCCAGGCCCTGGGACGGCCGGGGTCCTTCAGCAGGTGAGTCAGAGCCCCCCAGGCCCTGGGACGGCCGGGGTCCTTCAGCAGGTGAGTCACAGCCCCCCAGGCCCTGGGACGGCCGGGGTCCTTCAGCAGGTGAGTCACAGCCCCCCAGGCCCTGGGACGGCCGGGG
>NW_021887535.1:0-1443 GCF_006229205.1 Suricata suricatta
GTCCAATTTTTCTATTTTTTAATGTTATAAATACTTCAGATAATGAAAACATTTCTATAAATATGACACCAAAAGGAACTAGAAAAGAAAGACAGCAAGAATCTAGTAGAGGAAGAAATAGCAAAGCAATGTTTGAAATTATTTTATTTAGAAAGAAAAAAAAGACGTGAAGAAAACGGAGACCAGAATAAAAAATACCATAACATTGAAAGGAATGTCCAGTTTAGGAGAAGAATAAAACTAGGAATCCTTCAACTACATACACGATGATATATTGTCAAGTTACAAACTAGGAAAGAAATCCACTGGGGTGCTTGGTTGCTCAGTTACTTAAGTGTCTGACTTCAGATCAGGTCTTGATCTCAGGCTTAGTGAGTTTGAGCCTTGCGTTGGGCTCTGTGCTCACAGCTCTGGAACTTGACCCTGCTTGGATTTCGGGGCTCCCTCTCTCTCTGACCCTCCTCTGCTCGCACACTGTCTCTCTCACAGAAAGAAACATTTAAAAAAAAAAGATTTCCACTTAATGCCTAAAAATGCACAAGTTGCTAGGATTGAAATAGGACTCTTAAACCCAAGAATTCAGAAATCTTCTTAGACCTATAAGAAAAATTCAAGTTGAATTCAAAATACAAAATCTCTTGGCACAGAGAGGCCCAAGATCACATGCATTCGTTTCTCAATTCTGACATGTAAAAAAATAATAACTAAAGATAATCTATTCAAAATCCTACAAATAGTGAAAGAGTGGATATATATTCAAAAGTATCCTTTGAGGGGGCGCCTGGGTGGCTCAGTCTGTTAAACCTCTGATTTTGGCTCAGGTCAGATCTCCCGTTCATGGGTCCGAGCTCCGTGTCAGGCTCAGGGCTGACAGTTCAGAGCCTGGAGCCTGTTTCCAGTTCTGTGTCTCTTTCTCTCTCTGCCCCTCCCCGTCTCAAGCTCTGTCTCTCTCTGTATCAAAAATAAATAAAACATTAAAAAAAAGTATCCTGAGAAGCCAGCATTCCTCAGACACCAAGTAGAATGAACAACAACAACAACAAAAGTCTGGTTGTCTGAGGAGTCTTGCCACTTTAGCTTTCTTTTGACATCCAGTTGCATGCTATGTGTTTTCCAGTTTCCCCGAGGTCAATCTGCAGGTGTCTTTATGTCTAAATGAGTCTCCTAAAGGCAGCAAATAGTTTTCTTTGTTTCTGTTTTTGCTGTTGTTATTGTTGATTGTTTTTGCCATTTTGATACACCTGGATATGGATCCCTGTTTCCCTCAGGAACATGGAAGATTTCTCCCATTATTTCTTGAAATAAATGTTCTGTTTTCAGTTCTCATTTTCTTCGGACATCCATAATAGAAATATTATTACATTTGATGGAGTCTCTGAGTTCCCTATGTCAATACTATTGTATGATTCTTCTCCTGTCTTTTGCTTAGATTCATTATTTTTA
>NW_021887536.1:0-666 GCF_006229205.1 Suricata suricatta
AGCGTCCCCTCCATCCCCTGGAAAGTGAACACACCACCATCTGACTCGGAGGGTCAGCGTCCTTCCTTGTCCATCATGTGTGGCCCCGAAGAAGAGACGCATTGTCCCCCTCCTGGGGTAGCCGAGGCCCCCAGGGCAGCCCCGCAGCCCACGCCGCCCGAGGAAGGCCGTGTGGAATGTCACACCAGGGCAAGAACTCGAATGAGCAGGCCGTGGAGACGCAGGGGCCGAGGGAGGGCACGCCCCGGCCGAGGGCAATGACACAGCTCACAGTCTCACCCAGAATGTGTAAAACCAGAGCATGTGCGTCCTCTGATGTTCCGGTTAACTGGGTGCAGGGAGGAATCCAACAGAGTGCTTTTCAGATGCAGCCTCGGGCCAGGAAATAAACACGGTGACCTGCTGACTTCCTTCAAGTAGAAGTGACTGTATGTAAAGCCTTGCTTTCAAACACTATAAAGATGCAAGAAGGAAGGAAGGAGGGAAAGAGGGAGGGAGGGAGGAGGAAGGAAAAAACGGAGGAAGGAAGAAAAAGGAAAGAAGGAAGGAAGGAAGAGAGAAAGAAGGAAAGAAGGAGAGAAAGAATAAGGCAGGAAGAAAGGAAGAAAGAGGAAGGAAGGAAGGAGGAAGAAGAAGAAAGGAAGGAAAAAAGGAAAGAAGGAAAAA
>NW_021887537.1:0-666 GCF_006229205.1 Suricata suricatta
TAGGGATTGCATAAGAAGGGTGCATATGTTTTACCTACTTTGAGCCAAAGAAACTCTTCCTTAAAGAGGAAGCGTTATGGAAAGGAAAATAATGCACATAACGACACCTTCTAACTTCTTTGCTTTGCAAGTCTTTAAAGACTTGGACTATTTTATTTATCTTAGTGTTTTTAGGGAAATTCCTTTTTTTTTTTTTTTTTGTCCCACCATCTGTGACCTTGGAAAGTAGACTAGGACTCATCCTCTTGAGGCATGATGAGGCCCAGACAAGACAGAAAGCCACATAAGGGGCAGGTGTCCTGCCTCTGCCTATGTGACCTTCTGTTTGACCTCTCTGGGTTAGATTTTTTAAAGATGTTTTTTAATAGTTTATTGTCAAATTGGTTTTTATACAACACCCAGTGCTCTTCCCCACAAGTGCCCTCCTCTATTACCACCACCTCTTTTCCCCCCTCCCCCTTCCCCTACAACCCTCAGTTCATTTTCAGTATTCAATAGTCTATCAAGTTTTACGTCCCTTTCTCTCCCCAACTCTCTTTCCCTCTTCCCCTCCCCCTGGTCCTCCATTAGGTTTCTCCTGTTCTCCTGTTAGACCTATGAGTGCAAGCATATGGTATCTGTCCTTTTCCGCCTGACTTATTTCGCTTAGCATGACACCCTCGAGGT
>NW_021887538.1:0-666 GCF_006229205.1 Suricata suricatta
TCCTTCAGTTCTTTTCATCTGTAAGTTGGGAATATTCTTCCTCATAGGATAATCATGAGTTTTAAAAGAAATAATAAATGGGAAGGGCTCAGAACCACGCCTTGTACAGAATCTTCTCCTATAAATGTTAATTCTTACTAAAATTATTCACACTTTGATATATTTGTCTTCTCAGAGTGTCATAAAATAGGATAGGAAAGGAGAATTATACTCAATGAAAAAAGGCATCACCTACATTGGAAAGTAGATACACTGAGTCAGAGGCATGAGAGTGAAGGAAGCAGTGTCACTGCTTTTGTTTTAGTGGGTTGGCAGCTGTGGAAATACAGAAAAAGCCTTCACTTAGTAGAGGTTTTCTCTTAAATCCAGACAGTGTCTTAATTGTCAGTCTTGATATTCTTGATATTTTTGTTGTTTTTAATATTTCCATGTTTTATGGTTTTCATAAATATTTTAAGGGAGAGAGGCTGCTTTAGGGGTTTTATCAAGATTTTGAACCTGCAGTCACAGGGTAGATTTTTTTTTTTAACAAATATAACTAAAACTTAAGTGAAAACTGTTGAATAGCACAAAAAAATTTCTTATAAGAATTGACCAGGCCTCTTCTCCACCTCCTACCCCATCTGTTCAAATTCATTAGATAATGTCATATTCAAAGAAAGTGAA
>NW_021887539.1:0-666 GCF_006229205.1 Suricata suricatta
TCTCTCTCTCTCTCTCTCTCTCTCCCTCTGCCCCATCTGTCATTTGCACTCAAACTTTCTCTGTCAAATAAATAAATAGATAAAAAAAAGAAAAAATTTGAAAGCTACTATTTCAAAACATCTAATATTTAAAAGCATACATAACTATTAAAAATAGTTTTCTGGTGATGAGTTTTTAGATAAAACACCAAAAAAGTGACCCAATCACATAGTCCATGAGAAAGAATAGGTAGTACCTTATGAAAATTAAGATTTTTGCTTGGCAAATGACCCTGTTAAAAGAATAACAAGACATGCCAGTAGCAAAACACATATCTAATAAAGGGCTTATATCCACCATATACAAAGAATTCTTAATATTCAACAAATAGAAAATATAGAGTCATTTTTTAAAAAGTGGGTATAAGGGCTCACTCCACGTGGATCCAGTGTGTTGTTAAAGTCTGTAAGCCCGAGTTTAGGCCCCGGGGAGCCTAAACCCATAATAAAGCCTTTTGCTTTTGCATGCGTGCTTCGGTCTCCCAGGTAATCTCTGGTTTTGGGGGGCGATATTAAAATCTGGGTACAACATATGGGGGCTTGTCCGGGATATTCCCCCCACAGAGCTCCTGGGACCCCGACATGTTGGGCCTAAACGCCAGCTGGTGAGTGCACTCATTTTCTTGT
>NW_021887540.1:0-666 GCF_006229205.1 Suricata suricatta
GTGTGTGTGTGTGTGTGTGTGTGTGTGTGTGTGTGTGTGTGTGTGTGTGTTTGTGTTTGATCAAGCTTAATGACTCTTGAAATTACTCCAAAGCAAGGTTTGATCTCCCAGTCAGTGTTTTGTGGTACAAAAATGCCCTAGAAATACCAGTAGGTTTTTCTGAGAAGAGATAATTATTTGATCAAGTCAATTTGAGAAACTTTTGTTAAATAATCAAATACACACACACACACACACACGTAACTTATCTCAGCCAATATGTAGTGACATACATTGTAAATTTCTAAGAAGAGGTATATTATTCATGGCATTACCCAAACCAACTTGATCACACAAACCACCTATAATATCTAGAAATATGATAGTGCTGCCCAGAAATTGAAAATTAGCTCCTAAACATGACTTTCTTTTGTTAGAAAAGAGATAGGAAACAAATATGGTGAAATGTTAATATTGGTATAAACATGGTGATGGGTAAGTTTTTTATTACACTGTATTTTATTACATATATATATTATATACATAATATTTTATATAATTTATATATTTTAAATGTATGATATATTTACATCATATATTGCTACATATATAATATATATAATTAAAATACCACAGAAAAATCAAAATGCATTCATAGAGATTTGAATTTTTGCAGCTTTAGTGTTA
>NW_021887541.1:0-666 GCF_006229205.1 Suricata suricatta
CCACTCACCACATTTAGTCAACAATCTTCTTGCTCCCAAGCTCAAACTAGCGGCATTCAAGCTGAGAAGCAGACAGATTTCCTCGGTCTTCCTCCCACAGGGCTGCAGAAGGCAGGGTGGCGGTCAGGTGCAGCCCAGCCAGATCCTGACTCACGTGGCTTTGGGTCTTCCTACCCCGCTCAGACTGGCCCAGGAAGAGTCCATGAGGCGTTAGCCCACTCTGGGTGCTAAAGTGGCCGGAAGTTTCCTCATGCAGCCCAGAAGTTCACTGGGTAACCTGCAAAGAGAGACAGGACACGGGCTATAGGAGACGTGTGCATCGGCCATGGAAAGGAACACACGCTACAACACAGAAGTCCCTCGAGGACACGATGCTGAGGGGCAGAGGTCCATCAGAAAACCCCACGTACTGTGCAATCCCATTCATGCGAAGCATCCATGGGAGGCAAATCTAGACACAAAAAGCAGATCAGTGGTTACTTAGGACTTAGGGACAATGAAGTGATAGCTAATGGAAACAGGGTTTTCTTTGTAAGGTGATGAGATGTTCTAGAATTGACTGGGTAGTGGTTGTACAACTCTGTGAATAGTCTAAAAATGATGGAATTGTGTACTTTAGGTGGGTCAGTTTTATGGTATGTGAATTATATCTCAATAGAGGTGTGT
>NW_021887542.1:0-666 GCF_006229205.1 Suricata suricatta
TTGTCACATCTGTGCTTCTGGAAGGGACATCTTTCCGTCCTTGGGAAGATAGAGGGGGCATCCGACAGGTCAGCCACCGGTTAGTGAGTAGCTGGGGCAACCTCCGTGAGACCCTCTGGAGCAGGAGATGAGGCAAGCCCAGCAGGGAGCCAGGGAGCAAGGCTGCATTTATTTTTCAGGGAGAGAGCACGCCCATGCATGAGCAGGGAAGGGGCAGAGAGAGGGAAACACAGAATCCGAAGCTGCTCCAGGCTCTGGGCTGTAGCACAGAGCCCGATGTGGGGCTCCAACTCACAGACTGCGAGATCGTGACCTGAGCCAAAGTCGGATGCTTAACTGACTGAGCGGCCCAGGTGCTCCCTAAAGAATGATTTTAATTTGTCCTTATTTATTGAGTACTTTTAGGACTTAATGTTCACTCTTTTCTTCAACGAATAATGATTGAGCACTGGCCCTGCGTCAGGCACCATTCTAAGTGCTGGGAACAAAACAGTCAAAAAAAGCCCCCCCAACCCACTTTTGAAGGTTCTCCACATGTTGTAGGAAGTGTGGGTAACTCCGTGGAGTACAAAGGAGACAGACGACCAGCAAGCACAGGCTGTCTGCATTTCCCTCCGTCATCTGGGGTACTTCCTTGTAGGATTGCTTTATGCCTTGTAAAGCCAC
>NW_021887543.1:0-666 GCF_006229205.1 Suricata suricatta
CCACTCTCAGGACCTGCTCCTGTGGCTCCTGTGGCTGCTTCCACTTCCGGACCCACGTCTGGGCTGGCATAGTCCCACCTCAGAACATTCCCACACCACACACACGCGCAGGCACACATGCACCCACATGCACACACTCAGGGACATACATTCACACACACAGACTTACACACATGCACACACTGACATGCATTCATAATGCACATATTTATTTGCACATGTGCACACTTACTGATAACCATTCAGACCCGCACAACATCCAGACACATGTATATCCACATGCACATGCTCATGCCATGTGTCCACACACAGAATAGTCATACATGCACACTGACATGCACACATGAGGGCACACAAGTTCACGGGCACATGTTCATACACATAGTCTCACATTCACACATGCATGCACACCAACGCACATGCACACATGCATTCACGTATGCGGGGTCACATGCACATGCACACATGCGTTCACCCACGCACCTTCACGTCCACACAATGACACACATTCACAGGCTTGTGTTCACACACATGTTCACATGTGCGTGCTCACGGACACGTGTTTGCTCAGTCACGCACACTCACACACACATAGTCCACACATGAGTTGTTGGATTTCCCCTCCTCGCGAGGAGCTGGAGCGCGGCACGGACAAAACTGAAGGAA
>NW_021887544.1:0-666 GCF_006229205.1 Suricata suricatta
CACACACATACACACACACGTACACACACACACACACACGTACACACACGCGTACACACACATACACACACACATACACACACACACATACACACACGCATACACACACGCACACACACACGCACACACACACACACATACACACACGCATACACACACACACACACACACATACACACACACGAACTAGCTTTTCCAGCAATCAAAATGGCATCGTATTAGTCGACAACCTGTTTTGGAAAATTTACAACAAATGATGAGCCTATATTTTCATGTCATTACGTTATCCGCAATGATTTCTTTTAACAAACATCAAAGGAGAAGAAGTCCACGCCCGCTTGTTAGACTGCATTTAAACTTATATTAAAAGCAGGGGGCCGGGAAAATCAAGTGAAATGGGAAGAGTTAATTGACAGCATCCCTGTCTACACCTCCTTCTCCTCTCTCAATCACATCAAGTACAGAAGGAGGGACAAACAAGGCCCCTGGGGAAAAGGGGGTGGGGTGGGGACAGGGGCAGAACTGTTCACATTTCCACGCTTGCTTTACAGTTCAGCACTGGAGGAGACAAGCCCGCCATCTGGTTAGACGCTGGCATCCACGCTCGCGAGTGGGTTACACAGGCTACTGCGCTGTGGACAGCAAATAAGGTCATTTTTCCTCAAA
>NW_021887545.1:0-666 GCF_006229205.1 Suricata suricatta
GGTGAAGATGTGTACCCCGCATCTCTAACCTGGGCTTTCTGGCATGCACATGAGAAGTGATTTAAAGTAACGTAAGTGGAAATTGGATACCTGTGGAAGCTACTGAATCCTGGAGTTCGTGATTTCTCATTCATTTATTCAACTGCCACATATTGAATATAGACCATGTGTCAGGCCCTCCACTAGATGCTAGGAACATAGCACAAAACAAAAGGAGGAAATCATCTTATCCATCTTCCTGTGTGCAGAAGCGACCACACCTGCTGTCTGATGGCCATCCGCTCTTGGTTCCTTCATGACAGCTGAGCTGACTCACAGGAGAAAGTAGGCATGGACCAAGGCTGTTTGCAGTGACTGTCTCAACCTCACCTGCTCACTCCAAACACAGCCTGGCCCTTCCAGCCTCCTTCCCTCCATCCTGCCTCACAGCACCCACTGCTGCTTCAGGATCCTCCTCTTGCCTGCCGCGCCTGTTCACCACCATTGCACCTTTCCTGGATGTAGCACCACACAGTGGCCATGAGCATGGATGCTGCAGTCAGGCTGGGTTGAATGTAGCTCTGCTGTATTCTAGCTACATTGCCATCAGGAAGTCACTGAAACTCCAGGTGCCTTGGTTTTTTCTCCCACAAAATCATAATGAAATGACAGTAACTGGCGCCTGGC
>NW_021887546.1:0-3527 GCF_006229205.1 Suricata suricatta
CATGTCCGCGAGGCTGGACGGCTCCATGTTCCATAAAGTCACCCTTAGCTCCTTACAGCTGTCAGGTCATATCTGAGCCTACGCGTGGCTCTCAAATAGGACATTCCAGTCAACGCTTTGGTAAAATACCCAGTATTTCTGATGGCGTCTTACTATAAAATGAACAGATTCTTATTGAACTGATGCAAACAATTGGAATTGCCATGAAAGAAAGAATACTCACTGGGAGTTTTTGAATTTCAGACGGTTTAAGTAGAGAGAAAAGGTAAATGCTTCAGGTTACAAACAAATACTTTAGGACACGTCTGTATATCATAGATTTCTTAAGAGAAAGTTTCTTAGTCTGGATAAGCAAACATTAAAGGAACAACAACGTTTCCCACAAGAGTCACAAAACTATTATTTTTATCAGTCCATTTGGTCCTATGTTCCTCATTTTGTTTAGCTTGAATGCAGCTTTTAGCTCGAGATTCTACCCATTTTAGTCTTAGTCTTAAAGATGTCAACGACTGTGTTCGTCCCAAAAGTTCTTTTATAACTTTCCCTGAGGAAGAAACACGTTCTGGGACAAAAATCTAAAGATCTGAGGATAGTTCATTTTGATTCACCCTGACAAAGAAATTTAGTGACACTTAACACCTTTAGTAATCAGAGTATTAAGTAATGATCTTAAACCAAAACATTAAAACTTCAGGAACTGCATATGTATTTGAGCAGTTGCAGCCTTTAGCCAGGCTATACAACTGAAGGTGTATTATTTACAGCTGTTTTTTTTAAAGTAACTTGTCATCCTAAATAAAAGGGCCTAATTGGTCAAAGGATTTCTCTACCATTTGAATACTGGGAAATTTGTTAAAAACCTTGGGAAATTATAAACATATTCTAAGTAGAATTACAAATTATGACAAATCTCAAAACTCCATTTACTCAACCAAGGTGGCAGTCAAACATCCCAAAGGCTGCGTAGCAAAACCTAACTATTTCAACCTCAGGGAAGGTTTTTTTTGTTTTTTTTTTTAATGTTTTATTTATTTTTGATACAGAGAGAGACAGAGCATGAACGGGGGAGGGGTAGCGAGAGCAGGAGACACAGAACCTGAAAAGCAGGCTCCAGGCTCTGAGCTAGCTATCAGCACAGAGCCTGACTCAGCAGCTTCCCTGGAACACAGAGGACACCCCAGAAAGAGACTCAGGGATTACACAAGTCCTCATGTTCCAGAACTTCCTCGGCTGGGAGCAGCTTGTGTTGCAGGGTGTGTGGCCCTTTGTGTCTTGGAAGGAGGGTCCCTTGGTGTTCTGCCAGTCTGGTCTCTGCAAACCTGCATTCTCCCTCAGTGTATTCCCAGCACATGGCACCGAGTTCATTGCTTACGGGAGTTAAATTAATGCTTTTTGGGAAACACTCTTTTTCGTTCTGTGGACCCTGAATATTTGATGTTTACCTATCTTGTCTTTCTTAGTATCTAATTCCTTAATTGACCCAACGTAATCCATTTTGCCCCTGCATTTGAAACCAAAACGTTGGGGATCCTGGGTGGCTAAGTCAGCTGAGCATCCAACTTTGGCTCAGGTCTTGATCTCTCCATCTGTGAGTTCGAGCCCCTCATGGGGCTCTCTGCTGACAGCATGGAGCATGGAGCCTGCTTCAGATTCTGTCTCTCCCTCTATCTCTGCCCCTCCCCTGCTTGCCCTCCATCTCTCAAAGGTAAACAAACATTGAAATGAAATTGTTTTCCTTCCCCTCCCTTTTTTGTTTAACTATTCACATTAATTATTTGTTGGTCTTCTGAACATTCAGGGAAATCTTCCTCCTCATTAGAAACACTCAGTTGTCACGATAGCATGTATTACATCATAAGTCCCATCCCACTTTTCCTTCCTTCTCCTTGGCCATAGAGGAAGCCAGAAGAAGAAAGCCAGTTTAATTTTTACTTTTTAGATGCATAAAGCTGAGCCTCAGCCAGGGCAGAGCTGCCTGCCTGATGATCAGAACAGTCTCATGGCTCTCTCATCCCTCTCTCCCAGACACCATCCATCCTTCAGGGACCCCTGGACCGGCTGGCGCGTGACTCCATCAAACTAGGAAGCTGGGCTCTTCTGTATTTGAAAGTCCTACCAGCCAGTGAGCACGTTTCTGGTGAGAGGTTCTCTTGGGGCCTTTAAGGCCGTTTTCTCCTGATGCAGCTGTGATTTCTCCACAAATTCCATCTGAGAACGAAATCTGCAGGACGAGTGGACAGAAGAAGAAATGGACAGCTCTCAGGTAAGGCTCATGTGCCAGCTCGGAGGCCGTGTCCTTTCCCCCCTCCACTTGGGGGAATTTCGAAATCGCAAATGTGGATTTCTGTATCTGTGATGTTTCTGCCACATGTTTCCACCTAAGTTTTCAAACCTTCTCAGAAATGATATTCAAGGTTAGGTCTTTAGACATGAAGTCCTGAATGTATTGCAAACATTCCCTTTAGGACATATCCCAAGGGGGAGGCGTTGAGTCCAAGATTCATGTTGCCGGTGGGATCTGGTCCTGGGATTTCACTCTAGGAGAACTGTTCTTCTTCAGTATTTCTCCTTAGACCAGGATTAAGAAAATGAAAGATACAAGGCTTCCAGGATCTTAGGAGGCCTCGTAAGCATATGAGAGTCCTCCTGGAGGCCCCCCCTTTTTCCTTTCTCGCCCCCAGCTGCCCCGTATATGAGCAGTCATTCTGGACAACCCCATTGGGTCCCCTGGTGCCGACACGTCCTCTCCTCCTGGTATAATAAAACTACCTTGTTGCAGCAAGAAATGAATGCAAAAGTACGCAGGGTGGGTATGAGGCCCAGAAGTTTTTGGAACATTAAGAAAGCAGGGTTGGGAGTGGTGGTCTTTCTTTTTAAACTGCGAAAGAGATACTCTGTTTAAAACATACTAGACATGACAGGACACGGAAAGAGGGGTCTCCATGTGGCTTTTCTCCCGTTGAGATGGGGGCTCCCAAATATGGGTTGTTGATCCTGACGACGCCGAGGGCGTGGGCGGTGAACAGAATTCACCTGTGGCAGAATAAGACCCTAGATTTCTGAAGAACCTTCAAGGGAGTGGGGGGCAGGACAGCAGAAGAGAGGCTGCTGCCAGGAGGCAGTGAGTTGGGGCTGAATTTGCAGGGGAAATTGAGGAGGTATGGAGACTTAAGGAATTTGCCCTTATTTGGTAATTCTGCCTGGTTGTTAGTAGCTGTTCCTTAGTTAATTAGTTAGTTAGTTAGGGCCTATAGCTATTTTGCGTGGGGTCCCCTGCTGGCCTGCATCACTTCAGCCAGATGGTCCCTGTGGGCCCCCCTACAATCCATTGCTCAAACCTGTTTGCCTCAAAGCAGCCTCTACTGACATGATATGTGACGGAACTTTGTATAAATCCACAGAATGCTCGTCATTAGATGGATAATCTGATTGAACAGAACACAAGAGTGATCATGCATCCTTCGGTGGGTCTTCGACAGTAACAGAATTTGCTTTAGTATAATTCCGGTTCCTTTCTTGCATTGGCG
>NW_021887547.1:0-1443 GCF_006229205.1 Suricata suricatta
CATCCAAAGATGCCCCTACTTGGCTATCGGCCCACCTGAGCTCAAACCCAGAACTTTTGCACCCATAAAACACCCTGCTCTCCCATACCAGGCGCAACTTCCCTGACTCCCCACTCCAAGTCACGGAACCTCGCCCGGGAATCGCAGACTCCGATAAAGGCCTTCTTGGCTCCATAACTTGGTCTCTTTCTTTCCTCTCCCCTCTGCCTCCATCTATCAAACCTTACACTTAGGCTTGAGGATCTTCCTGCTATATCATTCATTCATCCCTCAATCATTCATTCCTCAGTCATTTAGTATTCAACAAAAAGCAGGAGATTCCCACATCCAAGAGTAGATAGAGTCCCCAGGAAGAGGTTTGCAGGACTGCCAGGTACACTGCACCAATGTGAAAAATGGCAAAAGCCATAGGAACTGGCTTTCAGGCAGCCTTTGTTCCAGGAACAGGGTCCAGATGAACCTAGAACCAGGCCCATCTGACAATCCTGGTTAAATGTAGGGCTCAGCTGCATTTAAACTGAACCACTAGTTAAAAGTTCAAGCCAACTGTTCAAACATGTAGAATAAATATCAATTGGCCATTCAACAACATTTGCAAAGCACCAAACTTGTGCCAGGCCTTAAGCTGGACACTCAAGACCCTCAAGACCCATGAATCCCCACTGAAGGATGATGAGACCTGTGCTGAGAAGGCCTTCAGCAGTGAAGCCCACCTTCTGTTCTGTAGAGAAGCAGCATTGCCACATCCCCTTCCACCTTTCTGTGAATAATGTATCTGGACATCTGGATGTCTGCTGCAGGTCACCGGACTTTGAAGAGTTTCACCTCTACAAAGTTTGGATATTCCAATGTTAAGACACTTTTCCTCCTTCAGCTTTGTCCAGGACCCTTATGTAGGGTGATGGGACACCAAAGAGTCCCTACAAACATTCTCTTTAAGGCCTAATATTGTCCCAAGGTCACAAAAAGAGATTTCACCACATCATACTCAACAGTATGGTTGAAACCCTCAGTCAGCAGCTGCCCAAATGTGCATACCATCTGGTCATCACCACAATTATCATGTTTCTTGCATGGAATATCCAGAGCACAGAAATCCCTAGAAAACACCTAAGCCTCATTTATACATGTACACATGTTTTCAAATGTCAAATGGCCTTAATATCCCCAGCTCCCCACACTGAAGTCTTCTTGTGAGAACCACCAAGAAGGATGTACCCCTCACCCCTACTCCATCCCATCTCCCAAAACCTCCATGAATCTCTCTCCTTAGGCTGATGGCAGATGAACTGCTCTCTCAGACAAAACCAGCTTGGGCAGAGTTGACCTCTCTTTCACAAGGATGCAGCTCACAATTCTCCCGGCTCAGAGAAAGAATTCTGTGCTGGGGTTTCAGAGGGCAACAGTGACGGGACATCCATGATGGCAGCAACAATCCCAACA
>NW_021887548.1:0-666 GCF_006229205.1 Suricata suricatta
TTTACAAACTAGTTCACACAGCAGATGATTTCTGGAGGGGGACTGCACGTGCTGGACCCCCCTGGAGAGCATGGCAGCAGGCGCTGGGGGGGGCATGCGGGAAGCGGAAGTGGCAAGCCCACCCTGGTGAGGAAAGGGGTGCGGTGAAGGTACAGAGGGTTGGGTGAGATGCCTACAAGTTGGAAGGAGAGAGAGGGCAGTTCTGCAAAGTGACAGCCCCATGAGGTTTTGCTCATTCCAGTTTTTCCTCATTCCTCTGGTCTTCTGAACCTCATTTATCAAAGCTCGGTTCCACAGAAGTATGCGCAGGTAAGACCGAAAAGGATCTGGAGATTGTCCCAATGTCGGTAGGCCAGTACTGACACTGTATGTAGCCGTGTGAGCTGTCACCATTGGGGGAAGCGCGGCGAAGGGCACAGGAGACCTATCTGTGCCATTCTGGCGCTTCCCATGGATCCATAGTGATGTCCAAAGGAAAAGAAACACCTGGTTCCAGAGCCTTCTGCAGCCCGGTCGTGCCCGGCCTCCACATTCACATCACCTGCCGACGCTCTGGCTTGCAGTTCCTTCGCGTGGTTTCCAAACCGCATCTTGCTTGTTTTCTAACCGTGCCACACCACTCAGTGCGTGGCATTTACACGTCTATTTACACTTGTATGACTTATG
>NW_021887549.1:0-666 GCF_006229205.1 Suricata suricatta
ATAATACAGTGTGAGAAAAGAGATCTTATTTATTGAACTTATTATGTAGTAAAGAGTAAGACCGCTGAAGAATACACACAAAACACTTCAACAATGAAGTATAAGCTTAATGGTATTTGTTTTCTTACAAACAATAAAATGAATTTCAGTAGTATATATTTAAGGATTTTTTGTTGTCCTCTCTCTTGGTAGTAATTAATTATGTTCTGTAGATCCAAAATAATGTTTTCAAATGGATCATGACTATTTCCTCTTGGCCTTTTGGCTGAGATCAAGTGTTATATGTTGTCTCTAGGGACTCTAGCCTGCACAACCCAAGAAATAGACTGTTATTTAATAAGCATTTAGCATCTTTTAACTAAAATGATGGTAACCAATATTACACTAAGTGTTGGATTATTTATGAGTAATCTGCTCAGTAAAGATGCTCAAAGCATTAGCTTCAATGGATCTTCATCATTTCCAAGTATATCAGATAGTAATCGCACTCTATTTCTTTTCATCCTTTAACCTCTTAATCTTTTTGCTCCTTGACACCTGATTTGATAACAAAACCCAGCTAAATATAGCTTAAAACCTAAGTCCTACTGATTTGGAAATACTTCACTCTTTTTCCTTTATGCTGTCAAGATATTAATGGAACAGCTATTGTAATCACTGCAGCAC
>NW_021887550.1:0-666 GCF_006229205.1 Suricata suricatta
TGCAGGGAAGATGCACAGCCCGACGCACCCCTGCTTGCTCAGAGCTCATGATCTGGACAGGTGGGGCAGCAGAGTGGTCCAGCTGGCTGGTCACACTCACAGGACAGCACCAGGAGGTGGACCCCAGGGGCTCCGCACTGCCCTCTGAGACCACACACCGCCAGGGTGCCCATCTTGGCCTTGTTCTTTTTCCTGGAGGGGGCGAGACAGCTTCCCACACTCACCTGCTCACTGCGAAATTTTTCTCAAATTGGTTTTTACTCTGCTGAAATATGCATAACCAAACTGACCCCTTTCACCATAGTGCATTCACATTGTTTGCCATCTCACCGCCCTCCATCTCCAGAACATTCCCCAGCTCAAGCTGAACTCTATCCCCATGAAACCCTAACACCCCAGTCCCCTTTCCTCTCAGCCCCTCAATTTTGACTGTGATGAGGATAAATTTTGGAAGGTTTATGTTCACTTTTTATTCACATTCATATATGCAACCCGCCCTTGATTCACCTGAAACATCCATTTCCTTGGGAAGTGTGGTAAAAGAGAAATGAAAATAAAGCTCAAATATTCAGGATTTACCTTGCAAATCCAGATCTTTGAGCTCCTCGCTTTCCATAAGAAGCCAGGCTTTATAGACAGATACACTGTCCTTCCAAATGCCGGACG
>NW_021887552.1:0-666 GCF_006229205.1 Suricata suricatta
TAGGGTAGTTCTATTTCTCATTTTTTGAGGAACCGCCACACTTTTCCAGAGCGGCTGCACCAGTTTGCATTCCCACACCAGTGCAAGAGGGGTCCCCTTTCTCCACATCCTCGCCACCGTCTGTTGCTTCCTGATTTGCTCATTTTCGCCACTCTGACCGGTGTGAGGTGGTCTCTCAGGGTGGCTTTGATTTGTACTTCCCTGATGATGGGTGACGCTGAACATCTTTTCATGTGTCTGTTGGCCATCTAGTCTACTTTCACTTTAGATATCACTAATCTTTCAGCCCCCCAAGATTTAGACATTGACCTCGGGGGTTTTGTTTATTGGCAGCTCCTCCCCTAAGACTATTAGTACCAGGAAGATGTTAAGCCAAGTAGAGAAGGGAAATGAGGGCCAGAAAACAGACTCCTCAGTGGCTACTCTAGAGTTTCTTAGACGGGGGGAACCTGGTACCCTATGCCAGTGATCTCCTGGAGCCCAAGTAAAATCTAAATGTATCTATTTATAAAACAGGGATAATCTTTATTTCGTTTTTATAGGTATGAATGTAGATGAAATAAGGTTTCATTGTCTTCATCGTTAGGAATTCTCCGCAAGGACGTTACTGTGCAATTGTGTGAACTCAGAACAGCAGAGTTCAAACTTGATCAAGACAAAAAAAGC
>NW_021887553.1:0-666 GCF_006229205.1 Suricata suricatta
GTAGAGTTGAGGACAGCAGGACTAATGGAAAGAGCGATGACCTTCCCTGCCATTTGCACAGCACTTTCTAAATTTCTTAAACTTTTTTTGGTAGAAAATCGGCTTTTTGAAGTGTAAGATGACAGCATGCCAGTCACGTCATATTATACTCCATGACTGCTGGAATACGTGGGGCAGGTAAGGGTTATTCTGCTCACATCTGAGGAGAGAAAACCCAGGCCCGAGAGGCAGTAGGTGTCCCAGGTCCTGGAAGTAGGTGGTGGGGCAGACCTAGTGGTGATTGTCCCCAGACCGTGCAGGTGAGCAGTGGGGCAGAGACCTAGTGGTGAGTGTCCCCAGGTCCTGGAAGTGAGTGGTGGGGCAGAGACCTAGTGCTGAGTGTCCCCAGACCGTGCAGGTGAGTAGTGGGGCACAGACCTAGTGGTGAGTGTCCCCAGACCGTGCAGGTGAGCAGTGGGGCAGAGACCTAGTGGTGAGTGTCCCCAGGTCATGGAGGTGAACAATGGGGTAGAGACCTAGTGGTGAGTGTCCCCAGGTCCTGGGGGTGAGCGGTGGGGCAGAGACCTAGTGGTGAGTGTCCCCAGGTCCTGGGGGTGAGCAGTGGGGTAGAGACCTAGAGGTGAGTGTCCCCCGGTAACACAGATGAGTGTCCCCAGGTCATGGAGG
>NW_021887554.1:0-665 GCF_006229205.1 Suricata suricatta
TTTTTTTAAATAACTTTTTGTGAACAGAGCAGATTTAAAATTTTTGTCTAAAACAGTACTGATAAAAACTGCCTGGTTTGCATCTATATTAGGTAATTTCCAAGCTTTTTAAAATCATTTCTTTTTCATCTTTATTAAATAAGTTTGTATTTTTATGTTAAGTATGCAGTCCATGCCAAAAATGTTCCAATTCTAGGCATGCACTTTATTTTTTTCATGAGTTTTTAGTTATAACTTTCGTGGTAACAAAAAATATGAAATCCTTCCTGGTATCTATCATACACAGACATATATGAAAAAGCTATTACATGCAAAATTCTAGAAGATTAGTTAATCTAAGACCCTGGATTACTCACTGAAAATAGTAAAGGACATTACTTTTCCAATATATTTCAATATGTTCTTTCTACTCCATTAATTTTTGTTTTTTAGTAAATTAGAGAAAAGCAACCTCAAAAATTTAGATCCGTAAAATTACTTTCATTGAAGTCTCTTAAAGTGTTATTTTCAGAGGACTCATGCATAGCCTCACTGGGAAAAAATGCTTAATTACAGAACTGACAATCTAAAGAGAAAGCCAGGATAATTATCTGTCTTGGACTTTTGGTGTGAGATCACTCTCTGCCTGGGTTCCAGACCCATTTAGAATGGTTGATTAAATAAAG
>NW_021887555.1:0-665 GCF_006229205.1 Suricata suricatta
CGATTATAAAAACTGTTATTTGCAACTACTCATCTGGAGTCAAGGACGCTTTCCTCGGTGCTGGTCAGTCGCCTATATGACAGCGACTGTCATTATTCTGGATTTCACTGAGTGTTCTCATCAAAAGTTTTCATTGTTCTCGAGATCGGACTATAAATGAAAGTTTGACGTTTTAGCCTAAGAAGTGTTCTGATGAGCTTTTATGCAGCTTTTTTTTTATTAAGGTTTCATATAGAAAAGGGCAGCGGGGCGCCTGGGGGGCTCAGCCCATTGAGCATCGGACTCTTGACTTCAGCTCGGGTTATAATCTCGAGGTCTGTGAGTTTGAGCCCCACATCGGGCTCTGTCATGGGTTGGGGAGCCTGTTTGGGATTCTGTCTCCCTTACTCTCTGTCCTTCCCCTGCTTGGTCTCTATAGCTCTCTCAAATAAAAATAGTAATATAAAAAAAAAACTTTTAAGAAAAAGAAAAGTTATAAATGTTTAAAGCTTTATAAGCAACAAGCTGATTTAATACGTTTTATAAAGGTGGCCAAGTGAAGGAGAAACAGATGGCTTTCCCCAGAATCACCTGGTCAGCCAAGGCCAAGTTGAAGGCTGCCATCCAGGTCTTCCCATCCCCAAAGCTTATCAAGAGCTAATATGTGACAACAAACAGACTGAAGT
>NW_021887556.1:0-665 GCF_006229205.1 Suricata suricatta
ACCTGACTTCATGTATATTTACTTGCTGTTTTCTGTGTATCTCCCACTAGACCATCGGCGACATGCGAATGGAGAGCCCTGCGGGTTTCAGCCACCGCTGGGCCCTGGTGTCTGGAACCAGCCTGGCAGGCGAGGGCCTCCGTGAACGTGCCCCAGGTGGGTGAATGTTGCAGACCACAACAAGAATGTCCTGGGTGGTTCTAAGGGCTGTTTATTCACTGTTTATTGAGCCCCTACTATCTGCCTGGCACTGACCTAGGCTGTACACACAACGTGAAGGAGACAGAACAAAACACAAAAGAACAACCCAACCCAACCAAGCCAACTCCAGGCACCTCTGCCCACTGCTCCTGGGACAAAGGCACTGTGGAGCGGAGGCAGTGGGCAAAGCTTTCAAAAGAGGAATGTGTGGCAGAGGAGAGCACAGGCCTCAGGAAGCTCGGAAGAGCCAGCGTGGAGCTGGGGAACCTGGGGGCCAGCCAGGGCTGGGGGTGGGGGAACAGTCGAGGGAGAAGAGATTGCATAGGACCTCGTGCCGGCTGTGAGGACACTTCCTCCAGAGGGAGGAGCCGTGGGGCTCTGAATGTCCCAAAGGGATGACATGGGTCATGGTGAGGGAAAGTAGGGGTGGGAGACACTGTCCCTGGAGGTTGGGCAGGCGGGGA
>NW_021887557.1:0-665 GCF_006229205.1 Suricata suricatta
GAAAACATTTGGTAATCCAGCGACGCACGTGAAACCAGCCTGGGACGCGCCCTCAACTGGAAAATGCCAATTAAGGCAGCGATTCTGGGTTTCCAGGCCTCGGGCCGAGCTGGGGGCTCGTCCCTGGGGAGGGGACTCTGCCGGGACCAGGGCGCCCCCTCCGAGAGGGCCGGGGGCTGCCATGGGCGGGCGTCGGGGAGGGCCGGTCCCGTGCTGCCCGCTGACCCTGGGGCTGGGGCCGGGCCTGGGGCAGCTGCGTGGCGGCACCAAGGACGTTGCCTGGGCAGCCGGTGTCCCTGCAGGTGGCTGCGTCCCCGCCCCCGGGCCCTGCCCTCGCCGGGACCAGGGCCGCGCTGGGAGGGCGGTCTGTGCAGGCTGCGGTCACGATATTCCTTCCGGCAAAGTAACTGTGGATCTCTCACGTGGCGCCGTTTTACGTGACCGCCATGCTGGGCAGTTCTGTGCATCTCGTCCTTTGGACGGTGGGGCATGTGGAAACAAAGCCCAGGAGCTCAGACGTCCGGTCCTCCCCGCTTGCCCCGTGTTCCTTGGGCGGGTTTCCTCTAATGTGTCCCTGCAGGAGCCAGTGTCCCCAGGCCTGTTCCCTCCTCCCCTCTTCCTCGCGCTGAAGGAGGGCCCGACAGGCTCTCTTTCACGCTCGTCCT
>NW_021887558.1:0-1443 GCF_006229205.1 Suricata suricatta
AAATTTTAAAATAATGTTTTTGAGTAGACACAAAAAACTGTAAGTATTTTACTATAATAAATATAAGGCTTGCAATTTAGACTTATAAAGATGAGCTAAAATCTCTAAGACATAAGTATCTTCTGATGCTCCTAACTTTATTTCATGTCTTGCTTATATTCACCACAAGAAAGCAAAAGGAGACATGGGAATTAAAAAATAAAAAAGCTTGTGTAAAAATATCAAATTCAGATGTTACTACTATCAATAAAAATAATAAAAACGAGCCTAAAATCATCTTGGAATAATTCCAACACAAAGAACTCAAGGAACATAGTCTAATCTGCTGAACTCAGATATCTATTTTACATAGCAGTTATTTATGATTTCTAGAAGATCTTGATAGCTATAATCTACCCATGGATTTTTTCACATACTAAATATCTGATCATGATTTGTCAAACACTGTGTCATACTGGACATAAAGTTCTGTAACATACATAACACTGGTCTCCAATGTATTTATATTGTGATACAGATATATCTTCAAGCAATTTTATTTTTTTATAAATGGTAAATAAGTTTTGTTTGTTTGTTTTAAAGATGCCAAGAGAAGCATAAGTGCCTCTTTGATGGAAGGGAGAAAAAATAAAATTGATCTCCTTAGAATACACGATTTCTATGATAATACTGGAATGATATTTGGAAGACTAAAAAAAAGAAAAGGCATGAGAGGTAAGAACAAACAAATAAAAAAATCAAGAAGAAGGAAGTGAACAAAGTCCTAGAAACAGAAGATTGAAAACAAAGACATAGGATGAATAATTTTCAATTCATTAAAGAAAGGAAAAAACTTCAAGAAATCTCATCCAATCAAAGTTGTGATGGTAAATTTTCTTTGTAAAAATTTTTTTTTCTAATGTTTTATTTATTTTTGAGAGAAAGAGAGAGAAAGAGAGAGACAGCGTGAGCAGGGGATGGTCAGAGAGAGGGAGGTACAGAATCTGAAGCAGGCTCCAGGCTCTGAGCTAGCAGTCAACACAGAGCCCAATGTGGGGCTTGAATCCATGAACCACGAGATCAGGACCTGAGCTAATGCTGCACACTCAATCAACTGAGCCACCCAGGCACCCCATGATGTTAAATTCTGTTAACTAGGACACAGAGTGCCCAATATTTTATGAAGTATTACCCTAGATATTTCTGTGAAGGCATGTTGGATTAGCTTATAATTTAAATTAATAGACTAAGTAAAGCTGATTGGATACGGTCCACTTATATTAAGGAGAGCAATCAGAAGTCTGAGTAAACAAAATGGCTAATCTTCCCTCAAATAAAAGAATTCCTCCTTCCTGACTGCCATTGAGCTGGGATATAGACTTTCTTCTGCCTTCAGACTGAAATGGAAATATTGCTTCCTGGGTTTCAAACCTGCCAAATTTGGGGCTATATCATTGGCTCTTC
>NW_021887559.1:0-665 GCF_006229205.1 Suricata suricatta
GAGAGACATTGTTTCCTTGCGGATTTGCTGCTTCAATGATCTGTCCGTTGCTGTGAGTAGGATATTAAGGTGCCTGCAATTATACTATTATTGTCAATATTTGCTTCTGTTTGTTACAGATTTGTGTGTTTGAGTGGTCCCAATGTGGGGAACTAAATATTTCTAGCTGTTAGCTCTTCTTGATGGATAGTCATTTGGATTATGATAGAATGCCCTTCTTCATTTCTTGTCTCAGTCTTGGCTTTAAAATCTAGTTTTTCTGGAGCACTTGGGTGGCTCAGTCGACTGAGTGTCTGACATGGGCTCAGGCATGATCTTGTGGTCAGTGAGTTCAAGCTCCGTGTTGGGCTCTGAGCTGACAGCTCAGAGCCTGGAGCCTGCTTTAGATTCTGTCTCCCTCTCTTTCTCTCTCCGCCCCTCCCCTACTCTTGCTCTGCTCTCTCTATCTCTCAAAAGTGAGTAAATGTTTATAAAAATTTTAACCTAATTTGCTAATCCTTTGACATGAATAAGCTTGATAGAACGTTCTCCATCCCCTCACTTTCAAATCTGCAACTGTCCTCAGTGTCTCTTCTAGGCAGTTTATTGAGGGATCTTTTTTTTATTGTTTTCATTTTGTTTGGTTTTCTTTTTGTTACTTTTAAATCCATCCTGATACCCTATGT
>NW_021887560.1:0-665 GCF_006229205.1 Suricata suricatta
ACTTCAATTTGTAGTAAATTGAAGCAAAACTCTATGCTTCCTGTGAAAAAAAAGCCTATTTATTTAACCTGGAGTTTCAGCCTAAAGAACAGGTATCAGATTTCCCACACATCTTGAGGCTAAGGAGGTGCTCCCAAGGAACAAAAACTGTGAGACACAACTTTTGTGCGGCCCTTTGGCCTGGCCACACCTCAATGAGACTTCCCATAAAGGAGCTTATATGCTCACCTGGAGCCCAGAGGTTTGCACATGCAGCCCAAAGGACCATCTGCAGAACTCTCAGTCTAGAAGCTAATTACAATTGCAGCCCCACAGACTATACATTTGCATACCTTAAAAATGCTGTCTAAGGGTCTGGCTTCCAATCAACGCGAAACTAGGGGCTAAATAAGAATGCTCCCCTTGGATCACTGGAAGGTCTTAGCACATGTTCAAAAATAGGGCATATCAAGGATAAATCAGGCAGCTTAGACAATCACAAAGGTTCGAGAGACAACCAAGGGCTACTTCAAGACTAAACAAGGATTATCACCTATGCAAGCCCTCTCCTTCAGACTGGCAGAGGCAGCTGTTTTGACTACTATCTAGAAAAACAGAAACAAAAACACAGAGAGTCAAGCAATTGAGGAAACAGAGAAATATGTTCCAAATGCAAGAACAATACA
>NW_021887561.1:0-665 GCF_006229205.1 Suricata suricatta
TGTAAATAGCCTAATACATGCATAATTGAAGAGAAAATTTTATGAAGGATTTAAATAAGACTAAAGATTTTCCAAATTTGAAGCCCACAGGACCATGAATCACCACAAACTTCTGAGAATGGTTCAAAATATAAAAGTAACCATTGCAAGAGTGAGGGAGGATATGGAGAAACTGGGACTCTCTCATAATGCTGGTGGGAATGTAAAGGAATCCAATCACTATGGAAAATAATTTAGAAGTTTCATTTTTCTTTTTTTATTATTTTTTAAAATATTATTTATTTTGGTTTTTTATCAGAAAATTCATCCTTTTATTTTTTAAACTATTTTTAATAGTTCTTGTCAAATTGGTTTCCGTATAACACCCAGTGCTTCTCCCCACAAGTGCCCCCCACCATGACCACCATCCCCTCCCTCCCTCCCCCTCCCCCTTCAGTCCATGGTTTGTTTTCAGTATTCAGTAGTCTCCCTTGATCTGTGTCCCTCACTCTCCCCCGCTCTCTTTCGCCTGTCCTCTCACCATGGTCCCCTGCCAGGTCTCTCCTATTAGACCTATGAATGCAAACATATGGTATCTATCCTTCTCTGCCTGACTTATTTCGCTTAGCATGACACCCTCAAGGTCCATCCACTTTGCTACAAATGGCCATATTTCATTCTTCCTC
>NW_021887562.1:0-665 GCF_006229205.1 Suricata suricatta
AGCCTTTAGTGAAATGTTCTCATCCACTTTTAGTGAGGAAAACTTGAATGATCTGCTTCAGCAGAACTCGTATCTACAGGAGTCATTATTGCTTGAATTCTGTAAGTAGACTGAACATTCAAACTTGAAATATTTCTTAATGTTTATTTATTTTTGAGAGATGGGGTGGTGCAGAGAGAGAGAGAGAGAGACACACACACAGAATCCGAAGCAGGCTCCAGGTCTGAGCTGTAGCACAAGTAGGCCCCTGAACCTCCAAACTTTAAAGATTTAATATAAGGATTCTTGCCTGGGTGGCTCAGTCAGTTGAGCATCAGACTTGGACTCAGGTTATGATCTCATGGTTCCTGAGATCTAGTCTTGCATTGGGCTTGGTGCTGTCATCCGGGAGCCTGCTTCAGATCCTCTGGACCCACCCCCACCTCTCTCTGCCCCTCCCCTGCTCGCTCGCTCTCTCTCTCTCTCAAAAATAAATATTAAAAAAAATTAAAGCAACGTTTCAACCTCAGTCAATATTTTCATGAACTAATAGTAAATAAGAGAGAGCAACTGAAGTAAGTCAACAGCTCCATGACACAAGACTCAGGAAAGAATTCCAAACTTCTAAATGTGCTAATTATCCTTCTCAGTGGGTGCAGGGGTCCCCACTGGGCTTCAGTCTGACA
>NW_021887563.1:0-665 GCF_006229205.1 Suricata suricatta
TTTCATTCCCACTGCTCATTGTCAGCAATGATCCGTGTATTGCTGAGTCCGGTAAACACTTCTTTTAAAAATGTATTAGGTAAATTATTTTCAAATTTAAGAGCAGGAAAAAGCCTCCTAGACCTCAATCTCAGCAATTTCTTCCTCAACACATCCCCAGAGGCAAGGGAATCAAGAACAAAAATGAACTACTGGGACCTCATCAAGATTAAAAGCTTCTGCAAGGCAAAGGAAACAATAAAAAAATCTAACAGGCAACCGACAGAATAGGAAACGATAGTGGCAAATGGCATATCAGATAAAGGGCTAGTATCCAAAATATACAAGGAGCTCACTAAACTCCATACACGAAAAATGAATGATCCAGTGAAGAAATGGGCAGAAGACATGAATAGACACTTCTTCAAAGAGGACATCCAGATGGCCAACAGGCACATGAAATGATGCTCAGCATCACTCATCATCAGGGAAATTCAAATCAAAACCACACTGAGATACCACCTCACACTGGTCAGAGTCACTAAAATGAACAAATCAAGAGAATACAGATGCTGGTGAGGATGTGGAGAGATGGGCACCCTCCTACACTGTTGGTGGGAATGTAAACTGGTGCAGCCACTCTGGAAAACAGTGTGGAGGCTCCTCAAAAAATTATTGATAGAACT
>NW_021887564.1:0-665 GCF_006229205.1 Suricata suricatta
ACATTGTTACCAACCACAGCCACCGTGATTTACATTAGGTCCCCAGACCGTTTTCTTATTAGAGCTGAAAGTTCGTTCCTTTTTACCAGCTTCTCCCTCATTCTCTCCCCCGGCCTGCAGCCTCTGGTAACCACTTCCTTCTACCTCCATGTTTCCTCTGTTCCCATGAGTTTGACTTAAAATTTTTTTTTTTTTTTAGATTCCACATATAAGTGATACTATGCAATATTTGTCTGACTTATCCCTTTGATTTATCTCGTTTGGCATAATACCTCAAGGTCCACCCATGTTGTTGCAAATGGCAGAATTTCCTTCCCTCTAATGACTTAATAATATTCCATTGTGTATTTATAGACCACATCTTCTTTATCCATCCAGCTGTTGATAGATACTTAGGTTGTTTCTTTGTTGGGAGGGTTATTTAATTAATTAATTAATTAATTAAGCAACAGCAGAGAGAGAGAGGGAGAGAGAGAGAGGGAAAGAATCCCATGAGGGGCAGAGAGAGAGGGAGAGAAAACGGGGGCTCACCCAAAGTGGGGCTTGTTGCTCACCTGAAGTGGGGCTTGAGCTCACCTGATGCAGGACTTGAACTCTGAAATGTGAGATCATGACCTGAGCAGAAGTCAGACATTGACCTACCTGAGCCACCCAGGTGCTCCCTT
>NW_021887565.1:0-665 GCF_006229205.1 Suricata suricatta
CTGGCTTACTTCACTCAGCATGACACCCTCAAGGTCCATCCACTTTCCTACGAAGGGCCATATGTCATTCCCTCTCATTGCCATGTAGTACTCCATCGTGTATATATACCACATCTTCTTGATCCATTCGTCAGGTGATGGACATGTAGGCTCCTTCCATGTTTTGGCTATTGTTGACATTGCTGCTATGAACATTGGGGTACATGTGCTCCTATGAAGTTCCTTTAAAAAAAATCTTCATGTATTAAGCTGATCCCTGGGGTGTCAAATGATCAAACTAGGGCTCAACAACAACAACAAAAAGGGAATTGTAGTAAAAAAAGTTTATTATTCAGAGATCCTAGAGAAGATATGTGGTACACTTCTAGGGTCTGCAAGAGGCAGGTAAGAAAGAGTACAGGCGGAGGGTGCAGCTGGATTGGGGTTATATGCCTTTGGTAGGATCTGTGGGTGGAGTGCTTTGGGGTTCTCAGGCTAATGCTGGATTTGTCAATTCAAACAAAGAAGACGAGTTTTGGTAAGCTTTGCAGGGGTTTATCAAAGGAGGGCACAAGGGGAAGGTCTTGGAAGGTGCAGGAGTCTCTTTATCACAAGGGCTATTGGGGTATCACAACAGGAAGTTGCGTTTGTTGTAGGTCTGCAAGCTGTCATCTAGGGAATGCATT
>NW_021887566.1:0-665 GCF_006229205.1 Suricata suricatta
TCGTGGGTTCGAGCCCCGCGTCAGGCTGTGTGCTGACAGCTGGCTCAGAGCCTGGAGCCTGCTTCCAGTTCTGTGTCTTCTCTCTCTGCCCCTCCCCTTCTCATGCTCTGTCTCTCTCTGTGTCAAAAATAAATAAAAAACATTAAAAAAATTTATAAAGAAATAAACATTTAAAAAAATAAAAATAAATAAAAATAAATAAATAAAAATAAAGTACATTTACTATATGCCAGATACTGTGGCATGCGCTGGTGATATATACCGTGACGAACAAATAAATATGGTCCCCGACTTTATGAAGCTCAAATTCTAATGTAGGATGTAAACAAAGGAGCTGTTAAATAACAAAATTTAAACAAGTGAATTTGAAAATCTAATTGTCTTTATTAAGTGATTCATTACTCAGGCAGAACCTCATCTAGCAAGTAGAGAAGCTCTCCAAGGAATTATACAAAATAGAAGGTTTCTATAGAAGGAGGGTGGGGATTAGAACCGCCTGGGTGGCTCAGTTCGTTAAGTGACCAACTCTTTAGTTTGACTCAGGTCATGATCTCACGGTTTGTGGTATCAAGCCTTGAGTCGGGTTCTCTGATGACAGCATGGAGCCTGCTTAGGATTGTCTCTTTCCCTCTCTCTTTCAAAATAAATAAGTAGGTCAGAGTGGC
>NW_021887567.1:0-665 GCF_006229205.1 Suricata suricatta
GAATCCAGAAATAAACCCTTAGATATCTGGTCAACTAATGTTCAACAAATGTGCCAGAACAATTCAATAGGGGAAAAATCGTTTTTTCAAAAACTGGTTCTGGCAAAACTGGATATCCACACATAAAACATTGAAGTTGGATCCCTACCTCATACCAGACACAAAAAGTAGCGTGAAAGGAATCAAAGACCAAAACTGAAAAACTAAACCTATAAAACACTTGGAAGAAAACAGATCTATATCTTTGTGACCTTGGATTAGCCAATGGTTTCTTGGGTGTGGTACCAACACCACATGTAACAAAAGAAACACTAGATAAAAAAATTCCCAAAACATACATTTATAGAAGACTCATACATACCCTTTATCAAGCCTTGATTGCTTATTTTAAAGAAACAGGGAACAAGGCACAAAATAATCATGGACGCTCCAGTCACCATGTTAACATTTGTCAGGAGTGAAATTAGCCCCTGAGAGCTAAGGAGATTCTGTCACCCTTGCAGAAAGGAGGTTGCAATCTGTGAAGGAGAGAGAAAGGGAGAGGACGCATTGATTGCCTGGATCTGTTCATGAAGGGTTCGGACATCAATGCTAAAAGTAGAATGGTTCCAAATACCAGGTAGATGATTTTGGATATTCTCCCAAGTGTGGATGGTACCGTTATG
>NW_021887568.1:0-665 GCF_006229205.1 Suricata suricatta
CAGGTGTAAATAACAGAAATTAGCAGGTCATTGCAAGAGAGGGATTCCCTAATAATAGTCTGGCTCCAAGCAGAAGATGAGCCTGAAGATTTCTATGAGGATATTTACGTTTCTTAAGGCCCCTCATCAGCTATGCATGGGCAAGATGCTCATCCTTTAATAGGCAAATCTTTTGGCAGAGAATTGTGTCTACTCCCAAGAGCAGACAAAGAGCTAGAAAGCAAAGTAAGGGGAGGGCTGGCACCACTGACCGAACCAAGTTGATTCAAAGCCTAAAAATGTATGTCTCTTTACAAAGCAATGAGAAAATCACAGACAGGATGAATAGAAGCCACATGTGTGGCCCAGGAGACCAAATATTGTTTGAGGGTTATTTTTGCCTACTGGGCCCCAACACTTTTGCCTACTTTTTTTTTTGTTACTTGACGTATGGATTTTGTTAATATGGATTTTGTGAAACAGATCTTGTAAGGATGCAGATTTGATTCGGGTTTCCCCTCTGACCTTGAAGGCCAGCTAACACCATTAACATTTCTGGGGGCGGGCCTAAAGATGGAGGTTAAGACTAGTCACGCCCTACATGAAGGTCCTAGTCACGCCCTACGTGAGGGTCCTGGGCCCACTCTGTGATTGGTCAATACTCTAAATGTTGTGATTGGGTCCCG
>NW_021887569.1:0-1443 GCF_006229205.1 Suricata suricatta
GGAGAGAGAGAGAGTTGGGGAGAGAGAGGGATGCAGAACTTGAGAGACAATTGAAAGCTGAGAATGAACTGAGGGTTGGGGGGGGAGGGGGGAGGGGGGAAGACAGGTGGTGGTGATGGTGGTGGGCACTTGAGGGGAAGAGCACTGGGTGTTGTATGGAAAACAATTTGACAATAAAATATTATGGAAAAAAAAAATATTACCTATGATGTATTCTACATAAAACTATCTTAGACTGGAAGCCTACCTCCAGCTACCAGTTATTTTTAGCAGTTGTTATCACTTATTTTCTTTATTTCTTTAATAATAAAACATGAGAAATGCAGTGATTTAAAAAAGTATAGATAAGTATAAAAATACTAATATTTGATAGTTATTTTAATACTCTCCACCAAAATAAATAGGATTTTAATTTTAAGATTTAGTTTTAATTTTCCCAAAGCAGAAGACTAAAAGCTGCTGGGAAAGTGATACCAATGTATTTTTCTTTGTTTCACATCATTCTCAGACAGTGTCAAATACAACTCACTGACCAAAGGAAGAGGCCACAGCAGCACAAGAGGAAGAATTCAGCATCGTGTTTGGATTTAATAATCAAATGTGACTAATCAGGATCCATAAGTGTGTAAAGAAGTCCACAATTTGTAAGTTCCCATTTTCAGTCAGTTCCTTAAAGAAATAGTTCACAGTAACACAGTGACTTTATTTTAGAGCATTGTAAAACTGGGTATGTGGAAAGAAGAAAGAATGGATAATCAGAGATTGGTATGAAGATGGCGTTTATGAAATGATGAAATCCAAACAAAATAAACAAGCTGTCAAAAACAGACTCAGCACCCCACACCTGATAAAACACCATTGTTTTGGGTCTAGGATCATGCCAACTTTGTATATCATTAAATATGCTGTATCAGAATGCTATATATATATTTACTTACTGTTTCTATAGAAACTCAGTAGACTGAAGAATAAGGGAACCTTGAGCAAGACGATGAACATGATTTTAAAACTTGCAATGGCCTGAATGTAGTCAGAACTTGATGTGTTACAGGTCCAGACTCAGCACCGAATAAACAAAGTGAGTGTTCTGGCATTTTTCAACTAAGTAGCGTAGCTCATTGACTGGCCATTAGGGGGGACTAGTTGTTTTCTATCTTCTTCATAGGCCATATTATTTTCTCCTAAAATAGAAGATTTTCAGAATACCCCAATTGGCAACAAGTTAAAAACTTTTTATTTTCTTTTGGCTGATGATAGTTTTACTCCCGCTTAAAAGACAGAGAGCCATGCCTCCATGTCGTTCTTGCCTACGGTGTCCTTGGCAAAAGGCAGGGAACCTGTCCTTGCCCGGCCTCACTGACACGGAAATACAAAGAGGGGGTAGGAATACTGAGGAAGCCTCATTCTTGAGACTCAGGCACAAAAGCTTAGCTATGTCTGAGA
>NW_021887570.1:0-665 GCF_006229205.1 Suricata suricatta
AAAAAAAAAAAAAATCATATGATCCAGTAATCCACTTTAGGATATTTATACAAAATGGAAACACTAATTCAAAAACATATATGCATCTTTATGTTTATTGCAGCATTATTTACAATAGCCAAGATATGGTAGCAAGATATGGAATATTACTCAGCCATAAAAAAGAATGAAATTTTGACATTTACTATGGACAAACTTAAAGGGTATTATGCTAAGTGAAGTACATGAAACAGAGGACAAACATCACATGATTTCACTTATATATGGAATCTAAAAAAAAAACAAATGAATAAACAAACATCAAACAGACTTTTAAATACAGAAAACAGTCTAGTGGTTGCCAGAGGGGAGGTAGGTAGAGGGATAGGAAAAATAGGTAAAAAATATTAAGAGGTACAAACTTGCAAAAAAAAAAAGAGGAAGAGAAAGAAAGATTTTTAGATTTGATAGGGAAAGAAAAACCCAACTATATGCTGCCCATAAGAAAGGTATTTTAAATATGAGGACATAGGGAGGCACCTGGGTGGCTGAGTCACTTAAGTGTCCAACTTTGGCTCAGGTCATGATCTGACAGTTCATGAGTTCAAGCCCCACTGAGCTGAAGGTGCAGAGCATGCTTTGAATCCTCTGTCTCCCTCTCTCTCTGCCCTTCCCTGGTTCTTGTG
>NW_021887571.1:0-665 GCF_006229205.1 Suricata suricatta
GGCTCAGGTCAGATCTCACATTTGTGGGTTCGAGCCCCGCGTCAGGCTCTGTGCTGACAGCTAGCTCAGAGCCTGGAGCCTGCTTCTGGTTCTGTGTCTCCTTCTCTCTCTGCCCCTCCCCCTCTCATGCTCTGTCTCTCTCTGTATCAAAAATAAATAAAACATTAAAAAAATTAAAAAAAAAAAAAGAGAGAGAGAGAGAGTGAATTTTCTTCATATAAAGAATAGATAGTATATTCAGATTGGTATAATCCAAAAGAAAAAAGGAGTGAGGTGCCTGGGTGGCTCAATTGGTTAAGCATCTGACTTCGCTCAGGTCATGATCTCATGGTTCATGGGTTTGATGCTCATGTTGGGCTCTGTGCTGACAGCTCAGAACCTGGAACCTGCTTCAGATTCTGTCTCTCTCTTTCTCTCTCTCTGTCCCAACCCCACTAGTACTCTGTCTATCAAAAATAAATAAACATTAAAAAATGTTTAATACAAGAAAAAAGGATGTAGAGTAAAAACCACACTTTTTTTAGTCCTGACCCCAGCTACCCGGTTCTCTTCAGAAGCAGCCAGAGTTACCAGTTTCTTACGCGTCCTTCAAAGATACTCACGGCACGTGGCCGCAAACGTGCAAACATTCTCTCACTTATTTCTCTTTTTCCTCAAATGGCGGC
>NW_021887572.1:0-665 GCF_006229205.1 Suricata suricatta
CAAAACCCACAGCTAGAGGGCAGGAATTGGGGGCACTCCCTTGCCCCCATCCTGTTTCCCAAAGCCTCCATCCTCAGGAACACAGGCTGGTGGGAAGCCAGGCCAGCCGCGATGGTGACACCCAGCATGGTCAATGCCATGCCAGGGACCAGCCCGCACGCACCCATGCACGCGCACACTGCCTGGGAATCCTCAGGAGGCTCACCCAGGGAGTTCTGCAGGCCAGAGAAGCCTTCCTGGAGGGGAAGATGCCCCCAAAACCAGCGGGGGAGCAGGAGGTCAGTCCGGGTGAGGAGGCTGTGCCTGGGAGGCGGCTGGCCATGTGGTGCCCACACAGGAAGGATCCTGGAAAGAGTGTCGTGTGCAGTATCCGGCTGTAGGATGGAGAAAGGATCTGACGAGGGCAATCTGGAGGCAGGGAGGCCGGCTAGGAGGGTGCCACCGCCCCCTGGGTGGAGGCCAGTGGTGGTGACCTCGGGGAGGGGAGGCCTCTGCGGAAGGATCTGGGGCGCCTCACTCTGGGGTGAACCAGGTGACTCGGGGACTGATTTGTAGTGAAAGGACAGGGGGGCGATTGGCAGGATTCCAGCCCTGGGCATCTCCCAAGTGTGGCTGGCGCTCGGGAAGAGGACGGGCGGAGGCAACGGGAAAGCGGCGCCCCGCTG
>NW_021887573.1:0-665 GCF_006229205.1 Suricata suricatta
TGAAGTTTGGCCTGCAAAAAATAATGTGATAGTCCAAAATTTATTTTTGCTGCCTAAACTTCCATTTCAGTGCTTTCTTTTGTGCAGAAAAAGTCTTCGTCTTCTTTCTTCTTAGGAAATTGTGACTTTCTATCACCTCCATATTCTTCCCATAACAACTGAACACTCAAAAGATGAGCAGTTATTAAAACTAATGTATGCGATGGAAAAAAGACTGCCTCTTTAGCAGGTGGTGCTGGGAGAACTGGACAGCAACATGCAGAAGAATGAAACTAGACCACTTTCTTACACCATGCAAAAAAGTCAACTCAAAATGGCTCAAGGACCTGAATGTGAGACAGGAAACCATCAAAACCCTCGAGGAGAAAGTAGGAGAAAACCTCCTAGACCTCCACTGCAGCAATTTCCTACTTGACACATCCTCAAAGGCAAGGGAAATTAAAGCAAAACTGAACTCTTGGGACTTCATCAAGATAAAAAGCTTCTGCAAGGCAAAGGAAACAATCAAGAAAACTAATAGGCAACCCACAGAGTGGGAAAAGATAGTTGCAAATGACATATCAGATAAAGGGCTAATATTGAAGATATACAAGGAACTCACCAAATGTCACACCCACAAAACAAATAACCCAGTGAAGAAATGGGCAGAAGACATGAACAGACAC
>NW_021887574.1:0-665 GCF_006229205.1 Suricata suricatta
TCAAGCCTTATTCTGGATGTTTCTGTGTGGTGTTGTTTTTGGATAAGATTAACCCTTAAATTGGTAGACTTTAAGTAAAGCAGATTACCTTCCATAAAGTGGTTGGCCCTCATCCAATCAGTTGAAGAGCTTAACAGAACAAAGGCTGACTTTGAGCAAGAAGGAATTCTACCAGTGGACTGCCCATGAACTTGAGGTGTAACTCTTTCTGAGCTTTCACCTTTCCAGCCTTCTCCATCGGATATAGGACTTGTCAGGCTCCTTCCACAACTGGGTGAGCCAATTTCTTAAAATAGATCTCTCTTCATACATGTATACATAGTCCAAACACATATACATCTGTTGGTTCTTTTTCTCTGCAGAAACCTGACTAATATAAGTCTTGGTCCCATCATCCTGGCCCTGATATCTTCTTATTTCAGGAGACATACTTGTTATTAGGATAATCAGAAGAACATAAAAATTGGCTATATGGCATAGTGTGCTCTAAGTGCTATATTTATTAATTCTTTTTTAATAATAGACAAAACTGATCCATAAAGCAATACTTGCTATGTTTTGTTCTCTGGCCACAGGTTTGCAAGATGGCTTACTATCTGAACCAAAAGGAATCATGTAACATGGTGTTTGAGGAAGCCAGGCATGAATGACTTACACCCTAGAGA
>NW_021887575.1:0-665 GCF_006229205.1 Suricata suricatta
CACAAATTTACCAATGGTTTCTCCATCTAGACCATTCTCATTTTCTCGATCATGTGAAAATCACCTCTTGAAAACATTTCTATTTTCATTGATCTGTGATTTGTAATTTAAGTAATAGCAAGTAAGACAAGTCCCTTAACTCTCCTCACTCTCACTTCCTGCTGCCTTCAATTCCTCCATGTGACTGTGCAGACCCCAGAAGGTGTGGGAGTGAACATGGACACATAGATTTACTTTATAGTTCATTTTCCTACAGCAAATCTAAAAGAATAGTGCCGGTGTTCCATAAAGACCCAAACTGTTATGCAAATAAAGTCTTATTAAAGAAAAAGAGACAAAGATGATTTTCTGGAGAACAGAAAGACTCAAATTAAATGGCAATATAGCATATGCTCTATGAATGGTTTGGATGAAGTCATATTAAAACATCTCTTATTCTACCATTTTTATGTACATATGTTTTACAGAAAATCTATACTGGAAAATAAGGAAATAATGGCAATTGTGTGCGGATTAAAAAATTATTGAATTGGCTTGTGCTTACCTTTTTATAATTTTTTTAAATGTTTATTAATTTTTGAGAGAATCAGAGACAGAGCACTAGTGGGGGAGAGAGAGAGACACACACACACAGAATCCGAAGCAGGCTCCAGGCTCTGAGTGGT
>NW_021887576.1:0-665 GCF_006229205.1 Suricata suricatta
TAGCTGTGGCCGTTTTTTGTGGATTCCTTGAGGCTGTCTATATATAGGATCATGCCCTCTGCAAATAGAGATAGTCTTACTTTTTCAATGCCTTTTCCCTCTTTTCCTTGCCTGACGGCTCTGGATGGAACTTCTAGTACAATGTTGAAAACCAGTGTTGGAAGTGGGCATCCTTTCTTGTTCCTGATCTTAGAGGGAAAGATTTCAGTCTTTCGCCATTGAGTATGACGTTAGCTGTGGGTTTTTCATCGTTTATCATGTCTAGGACGTTCTCTTATATTCTTACTTTCTTTTTTAAATGTTTTTATTATGAAAGGTGGTTGGATTTTGTCAAAATTTTTGTCTATACCAAATAAGATGACTGGGTTTTTTCCCCTTTGTTTTATTGATTCACTGGTAGATTTCACATGTGGAACAGTCCTTGCATTTCTAGAACAAATCCTACTTGGTGATCCTGTGTGCAATTCTTTTAATATGCTGCTGGATTCAGTTTGCTAGTGTTGTGTTGAGGGGTTTTGCCTCTCTATTCATAAGGGATATTGACTTGTAGTTTTCTGTGTAGTTTTCTACTTAGCTTTGGTATCAGGGTAATGTCAGCCTCATAGAATGAGTTAAGACCCATTCCCTCCTCTACTGTTTTTTGAGTTTGAGAAGGATCAATGTTA
>NW_021887577.1:0-665 GCF_006229205.1 Suricata suricatta
TTTTTTTTCCTTTTGTTGTCTGATTGCTGATGCTAGGACTTCCAACACTATGTTAAACAACAGGGTGAGAGTGGACATCCCTGTCGTGTCCCTGATTCCAGGGGGAAAGCTCTCAGTTTTTCCCCATTGAGGATAACATTGGCTCTGTGCTTATCATAAATGGCTTTTATGATGTTTAAGTAAGTTCCTTCTATCCCAACATTCTAGAGGGTCTTTATTAAGAAGAGATGTTGCATTTTGTCAAATGCTTTTTCTGCATCTATCTACAGGATTATATGATTTTTTCTTTTGTTTTGTTAATGTGATGTATCACATTAATGGATTCCCCTGGGAATCCATCTGGCCCAGGGCTTTTATTCTTTGGGAGATTTTTGATACCTGATTAGATTTCTTCACTGGTTATGGGTCTGTTCAGATTTTTATCTCTTTCCGTTTGAATTTTGGTAGTGCATGTGTGTTTAGGAATTTGCCCATTTCTTCTAGATTGTCAGTTTTTTTGCATATAATTTTTCATAGTAATCTCTGATGATTGCTTGTATTTCTGAGGGATCTGTTGTAATAGATACATTTTCTTTCATGATTTTGTCTATTTGAGTGCTCTCTCTTTTCTTTCTGAGGAGCCAGTGAGTGGTTTATCAATTTTGTTTATTTTTTCAAAAAAAAAC
>NW_021887578.1:0-665 GCF_006229205.1 Suricata suricatta
AATGGCATTTCCTTTCACGCCGGCTCACAACAACCAAAGCCAAGAAGCGCCAGACTCCCTCAGCACCGGCTGCTCACCACCAACTGCCCATCCATCTGAGAATCCAACTCCACTTCTCTCATACCTCTCTTAACCACCAAAACTATCTCTATGCTCTGACCTCTGAGGCTCGTGATCCATCAGCAAAATCACTCATTATCTTTCCTTGAAGATCCTTTAGTATCTTGCTTTAACAAAAATCTAGTATTTTTCTGAGGACTCTACTTCTAAGTCCTCCAAAAGGGGTGCTGTTTCTCTCCCATCCTCCTCATGTCACCAGGCCTGGAAATAAGGCACATGTTTCTCTTCATTACTATTTCCTCCTCCCTAAATCTTCCCGTCTTAAAGCGCATGCCTTCACACTGTCATTGGTGGTTAACCACCCCACCTCTGTCCCCATTTCACTGCTGTCATCCCTAGATCTCCGGGTTTCTCCTTGTTACTCCATCAATGCTGAGTTCTTCTGTGCTACCATCATAATTTTGGACATTCTAACATCTATAATGATGATTCTCTTAGTTTCCTGACTTTTTAGTCCTTTCAGTGATCTTAGTCTTTCACTTAGCTAAACTTCCTTGACACTGTACCTTAGATACTCTTATTAGCAACAACGGCATTCCTTTACA
>NW_021887579.1:0-665 GCF_006229205.1 Suricata suricatta
AGGGAAATACAGGGGGAATAGATTTCCATATAACTGCATTATTTCTTTAGAATAGCAGATAGACTTCTAATCTTTTTTTTAAGTTTATTTATTTATTTTGAGAGAGAGAGTGAGCGAGCTTGAGTGAGCATGGAGGAGGGGCAGAGAGATGGAGAGAGAGAATCCCAAGCAGATTCTGTGCTGACAGCAAGTCTTCTGACATGGGGCTTGATCGCAAAAACTGTGAAATCATGACCTGGACCAAAATCAAGAGTCAGACACTTAACTGAGGGAACCACTCAGGGAACCCAGATTCCTAATATTTTTAGTGTTAACTGTACTATTTTTTTTTAATCACCATATCAAGACCTCTGTTTTTGAGTTGCTCCTGCTACAGATATATGTGAAAACAGAACGGGTCTGAGGCAGCATGCAGTTTGCCAGGGCTCTCTGGATCTCTACCAATCCACGTCTCCTCTGCACAGTTTAGAAGGACTGGTGTGAATCCTGTGTATTCCCCTGGAGGAGTAGTGTCCCTACCGGATTTCCCCAACCGCATTTACATTAAAAAGGAGATTGGAATGTAAAGGCTGGAAAGCACATCAGGTGGCTGGATGTCTACTTCAGCCCTGGAGGAAGCTAGGCATTGGGATAGATATTTATTGAGCATCTGGCATAGGGACTGC
>NW_021887580.1:0-1443 GCF_006229205.1 Suricata suricatta
GTAATTTCTATTGTTTTTTATTCTCTAGATTTATTACTGCCTTCATCATTATTATTTCCTTCCTTCTGCTTAACTTTGGGCTTAGTGTATTCTTTTTCTAGTTCCTTGAGGTTTAAAGTTCGGTTGTTTTTTTATTTGCAATCTTCTAATGTAGGTAATTATTGCTAAAAACATCAATATTAGTATTGTTTTTGCTATATTTTTGTTTGATTTGTCTCAAGATATTTCTAAAATTACTTTTTGATTTCTTATTTAATCCAATGGTTGTTCGAGAGTTTGTTAGTTACCACGTGTGTGTATATTTTACTGTTTTCTTACAGTTAATGATTTCTACTTTCATTCTAGTATAGGAGGAAAAACTACTTGGAATGGTTTCAATCTTGGTAATCTATGAAGAATTGTTTTATGACCTAACATGTGATATAACCTGGAAATATTCCAGAGCTACCCTGTTAGGTGCATATATATACAACTATTCTTCCCCTTCACCTTTTAATCATTACAAAATGGCTTTCTTTGTCTCCTGTGATGGTTTTTAAGTTAAAGTCTATTTTGTTTGAAATAAGTATAGTCACCTCTGTACTCTCTTTTGGCTAACGTTTGCATAAAATATATTCTCTACTCCTTTTCAGCCTATGTGTGTCCTTAAATCTAATGTGAATCTCTCGAAGACAGCATATAGTTGGGTCTTGCTTTTAGATCCATTTTGCCACTTGGTCTCTACTCACAAGTTGAGTACATTTATATATAATGTAATTATTGATAAGTAAGGGCTTACTATTGACACTTGGTTAACTGTTTTCTGTGTGCTTTGTAGGTCTCCTGCTTCTCTCTTCTGTTACACTTTTTCTCTATGGTTTGATGGTGTTTTCCAGTGGTGTGTTTTGAGTCTTTTGTCATTTTTGTGTCTATTGTACATGTGCTTCTTTTTTTTTGGTGTGTGTTAATACAGGTTCACATCAAATATGCTACAGTTACAGAAATATTTTTATTATTATTTAGAGTAAGAGAGAGAGAGAGAGGGAGGGAGGAGAGGGGCAAAGGGAAAAAGAGAGATTCATAAGCAGACTCCCCATTTAGTGTGGAGCCCACTGCATGGCTCAATTGCACACTGCTGGGGTCTGCACTGAAATCACGAGTCAGATGCTCAACTGATTGAGTCACCCAAGGTGCCTGTAGAAATCTTTTTAAAGCTAATAACTTAACTATAATTACATACAGAAATTGACACTATACCACCTGCTCCCCCCACACACATATACTTCATGGAATTGATGACAGATTCTATTTCTTGCTATGTTTCCATTAACCAAACAAATTTCTGTGTTTACAGTTATTTTTACTAGTTTTTGTCCTTTATGTGTCACAATTACATTATTACAATATTCTGTGTCTGTCTTTATATTTACCTGCAATATTAAAAGCTATCCTTTATATATTTTT
>NW_021887581.1:0-665 GCF_006229205.1 Suricata suricatta
AGCCCAGGAAGGTGTAAAATGATCCCAATCCCCATTTTGCCATTGTCAGCTCTGTGACCTGGGGCAAGTTATTTCTGTCTCAGTCATTAGTTGTTGGCAAGATTCAACGAGGTAGCAGGTAGCGTTCATAAAGTGCCTGGCACATTGTAAGCATCCAGTATATATGATTTGGTTGGTGTTTTTGTTTTTGTTTGTTTTTGTTGTTGTAAATCTTCAAGTTACATATGTATGCTGCTGGTCTTGGGTTAGTCTTACATGTTGAGTGGTTTTGTGTATCTAGCATCAAGAACTCACAGTGTTTGCTGCACATTTTTCATTATTTTCTTTGGAAAAGTTTGTTTTCATTATTTTATTTTAAACTTTTTATAGCCGGGGCACCTGGGTGGCTCAGTTGGTTAAGCCTCCGACTTCAGCTCAGATCATGATCTCACATTCGTGGGTTCAAGCCCTGTGTCGGGCTCTATGCTGACAGCTCAGAGCCTGGAGTCTGCTTCCGAGTCTGTCTCCCTCTCTCTCTGCTCCTCCCCATGCGTGCTCTGTCTCTCTCTGTCTCAAAAATAAAAAACATTAAAAAATAAAAAAATAATTTAAAAAAGTTTAAACTTTTTATAGCCTGAAATGAGCATTTTATAAGCAATGCCCATGGAATATACTGTTTTTATTGT
>NW_021887582.1:0-665 GCF_006229205.1 Suricata suricatta
TTACTGATAACATCCCAAATATCTGCTGAGAGTTGATTGGAGAGAAACGATGGCACGGGTCCATAGAGCAAGAAATGGGAGATGTTAGAGTTACACATGTCATTCCAGATGCAGGTGCAAAAGCGCCAGCTATGGAAGGACACACATGATAAGATTCCACATAGATAAGGTTCAGAACGAACCAAGCTAAATAAATAGTCAGGGAGACAAAACCACATGTTAGAGAGTAAAGGAGAGCAAGGAGATGGGTGACAGGAGCCTCAGGAGGTGGGTCTGCAACAGGCAGGGCAATGAGGACCTCAAAGAGACAGAGTGCTAGTGTTACACTTGCTAAGCTGGATGGCAGGAGTTTCTTTCTTTAAATTGCTTTTTATATACCTGCTTCAGTTACATACACTATGTTGCATAGATGGCATAGTTCAAGCTACAAAAGAGCTATTCTCTTATGCCTTTCAATTAGTTTTGATAATGTTCTCGACTAGGTTCTTTTTTTTTAAGTAGTTTATTGTCAAATTAGTTTCCATACAACACCCAGTACTCTTCCCCACAAGTGCCCTCCTCCATCACCGCCATCTCTTTTCCCCCTCCCCCTTTAACCATCAGTTTGTTTTCAGTATTCAATAGTCTCTCAAGTTTTGTGTCCCTCTCTCTCCCCAAGTCCCTTT
>NW_021887583.1:0-665 GCF_006229205.1 Suricata suricatta
AGAGAGCATGAGCAGGGCAGGGGCAGAGAGAGAGGGAGACACAGAATCCGAAGTAGGCTCCAGGCTGCGAGCTGTCAGTACAGAGCCCAGTGCGGGGCTCAAACCCACAAACCATGAGATTATGACCTGAGCCAAAATTGGATGTTTACCTGACTTGAGCCACCCAGACGCCCCAAGACATTTATTTAAAAAAATCAAATGAAAATTCTAGGTGTAAAACCTACATGACTGAAACTAAGATTTTAATAGACAAGTTTTACAAAAGATTTAACCAGCAGAAGAAACAGTGTCCTGGAAAAATTAGTAGTAGCCAGATTTATGCACAGATAAAAGAATGGAATTTTTTTAATGTGATGGTGACATGGAGAAAATACTAATGTGTCATTTGATTTCCAGAGGTGAGTTGGTAGAACAAAGGACAGAAACAGTAGTTGAAGAGAGTAGGGTTAAGAATTTCCCAAAACATGTACAAGATTGTTACAAATACAAATAAGAATAAATAGAAGGATATTCACTTTTAGGGAAGTCGTAATAAAACTTAAAATTCAAAAGGGTAAGGGCACTTGGCTGGCTCAATTGGTAGAGCATGAGATTCTTGATCTCAGGGTTGTAAGCTTGAGCTTACTTAAAAATAAAATCTAGGGGCACCTAGATGACTCAGTCAG
>NW_021887584.1:0-665 GCF_006229205.1 Suricata suricatta
CTTCTGTCCCTAACATGGAGTAAGTGTAGACTTCTGTCCCTAACATGGAGTAAGTGTAGACTTCTTCTGTCCCTAACATGGAGTAAGTGTAGACTTCTCTCCCTAACATGGAGTAAGTGTAGACTTCTTCTGTACCTAACATGGAGTTAAGTGTAGACTCCTTACCTAACATGGAGTAAGTATAGACTTCTTCTGTACCTAAACAGTAACTCAGGGCTTCAGTGGGGTTGAAAATTGGACTTCCCAGAGGGCAACCCTAGACAGTTGTTGTTGCTGCTGTTCTCAGTAGAGGGGAAGGTGGAAGCCAACAAAGGGAATTTAACAATGCTAGAGTAAAAATGGAAAATAAAGGGAATGTGGATGAGGATCTCCGTGTCAAGTTGTACTGGCTGTGCACTGCACAACTCTGGGAGGTGCCATTTGCAATGATGTGTAAATGTGTGGCGTTGCCTAGAGACATGCAACGCACAGTCCTGATCTTGGTAATAGAGGATGCTTCCTCTTGAGACAGGAACCTCTGAAGACTGGGTGCAGGGTGCACATGACACTGAGGCAGAGCAGGAGGGAGTTCAAGGTCTCCTTTGTCATTCAAGTAAAAGGTGAAGTTTTCTTGCACGATTAGAGAGAAGAGGAGAGATTTGTAGCAGGCGTAAACACATTTGGAA
>NW_021887585.1:0-665 GCF_006229205.1 Suricata suricatta
CATTCTATATTCCCTGAGGGTCCCCTGGCTCACTTACAGCAGCACTGAGCAGATGCTCCATCCTCTCAAAGCACAAATGTAAATGTGAGCTCCAGGAGGCCTGACAAGCTTCAGTGGAATTTTCCTAAATCATCTTGGCTAGTTCAATCTTCTTCAGGCTCTACCAGTTGTCACACACAGAATAAGCTCTGAAGGAGTCAGATGTGGGCCTGGGAACCAGAGGGCAGCTCTAGCACCTCATCAATACTTTAAAGTTCAAGATTTCAGGGGAGGGGACCGGGTGTCTCCCTTGGTTGAGCATCTGACTCTTGATTTTGGCTTAGGTCATGATTCCAGGGTCATGGGATCAAGCCCTTGAGTTGAGCTCCATGATGAGCATGGAGCCTGTTTAAGGTTCTCTCTCTCTTCCTTTAGCCTTCTGCCCTGCTTGTGCAAGCTTGCTCTCTCTTTCTCTTTCTCTCTCTCACACAAACAAATTAATTAATTCAAGTGAAAGCGTTTGGACTTTGCAGTGAGTGACTCTAGTAAGGCAGCCACTGGGAAGTGGGGAGGGAAGGAGAAAAGGGCCAAAGATTTGATCTTTACTCATTACTGGTGGGAAAAACAAAGAAACCACAAAAAACCATGGAGGAGGCAAGGGGAGGTCTGGGGTGGATCTTACCCTG
>NW_021887586.1:0-665 GCF_006229205.1 Suricata suricatta
GAGAGAAGAGCAGACAGAAGAAACAACCAAGAATGTGGCTGTTACCTGGGAACGAGTCATGTCGGCCTCTTTCTTTCTTGTTCCTCTGGGCTTCGTTCTCGGATAAGACCGGCCTCGAGAGGTGAACCCTGAGCGCTGAAAATAGGCTGTTTCAGGCTTCGAATGCACAAACCCCGTTCTGTGACACAACCACACACACGGGAAGGGACCGTGCTCTGCCGCCCACGGAGGGGCTCGTGAACACAAAGACGAGCAAGTGAGCGGGCTCTTCCCCTTGTCTGCAGAGCTCACTGGCCTGCGGAGTAGCCCGCGCGCTCTGCTGCTGCAGTGGGACCGCGGCTGGACTGACGTCCCCTCCAAGCCACAGACCCTGCCCTGGGCCCCTCCCGTCCCCCAACCCCTTCCTAGATCAGGGCCGGAGGAACTGGAGGACAGTGAGCGCGTGAGGCAGCGGTCTCCACAGGATCCAGCTGCTGTACGCGGGGCCGGACGCCGGGACCCGAGAGTACCGGGCCTCGGAACGTCTCTTGGCGACGCCGGGTCTCACCGTGAGCGGGAGGGCGAGGACGGTAGTTGTAACCGCCATAGAACCCCGGTGTGGAGGACGGGGGGCTGTGCTGCCTCGAAACATGGGGTTGATTCTGGATATCCGAAACTCACTCACC
>NW_021887587.1:0-665 GCF_006229205.1 Suricata suricatta
TGTCTTGAATGAGATGTACCTGGGCCACATTCCATCCTTTGTTATGCCTGTGATTATAAAAACCATATGTAATCAAAGCTTGATGGGAGACTTTGAAGCAGATTAGTCATTCATTATTGAACAAACATTTATCAGTTGATTATTATACACTTTTGGGGACCGAGTCCTTTTTAAATTCACATTTGTATTCCTAATGCAATGCCTGCCAGTTGAAAAGTACATGATTTTTTTCTATTAAATTGGACAAAAGCACAAATCAGTGCTGTGAGCTTTCTGGGGAAGGAGAGGATCGAGAAAAGAACCACGGAGGAAGTGGCATTGGAGCTGGATGAGGAGTGATGGCCGTGGAGGCTGGGACTCCAGCAGCAGAGCCAGCAGCACAGACCAAAATATGAAAATGGAAACGCATCAAGAGTGGTGTCTGGTCCCGCTTGCTGGAATTAAAGAACAACGATAAAGTTAAAAATGTGAGATGAGTCAGATCATGGAAATCTTAGAATAACAAACCATCTGGTGCTCTTTTAGTCTAATTACCTGTAGTGGAAGGCTGTACGTGCTTCCCCAGTGTCTCTTCTCCCCTTTCTTATAGGAACAGGACCTTGATGTTGAGCTGGGCATCCTTTGCAGCTAGGCATGGCCACGTGAAGAAGTTCTAGTCAATGAGA
>NW_021887588.1:0-665 GCF_006229205.1 Suricata suricatta
CCATGGCTACTTGGCAGGTAGTTGCTCCCAAACTGGCTTGTAACCTATCAATGAGGAACCCAAATCTTCCTCCTCAGCCAGGATTTCTTTTGCTATGTTCAATACTCCCATCCCTTCAGGTCCCTTGAGAAGTCATTTTCATAGCCAGTCACATGAGACACTAGTAGAGTGGCCACCTCTGAGGAAAAGAAGAGGTTTTGACTGGTTAGAAGCCACTCTTCCCTTGAGAAGGCTCCCTTTGCATGATAGACACGTGGTGGGTCATACAGGACCTATTACCCTCATACGCTGCACTTTCATTCTGTCTGCAGTTATTCAACAAAGTAATTAGGCTGCTAAATTATAAATGAAAAAAGTGTAAAGATACTAACATCTGCTGAGAATCTCTGAATTACATGTTTCTATGCCCAATAATTGTGATGATGGCATATATTTATATTAATTTAAGACACCTGAGGGGTGGCTCAGTTGATTGTTGACCGACTTTAGCTCAGGCCATGATCTCACGGTCTGGGAGTTCAACAAGCTCCACATCTGTGCTGACAGCTGAGAGCCTGGAGCCTGCTTTGGATTCTGTGTCTCCCTCTCTCTCTGCCTCTCCCCTGTTCATACTCTGTCTCTGTCTCTCAAAATTAAATAAACATTAAAAATATTTAAAGACACCT
>NW_021887589.1:0-665 GCF_006229205.1 Suricata suricatta
AACTTCCCAAGTTACAGCGATCAGCTCGAGGGGACGAGGGTGAACCGGCCCTGGGCAGCGGGTTGGGGGGAGGGAGGTCGACTTTTGGTCCCCTGTGCCCATGCTTGCCGCCCTTCCCTCCGGGCTCTGGCTGCCCCCATCCCAGCCAACGCCTTTCCAGAACCACCCTATTTTCACGCGCCGCTCTCGCATCTCCATATCCCAACCTTCCTGCATGAAGAGCACCAGCCCCGGGGGAGGAGGGGGCTCAGCTGTCTTCAGTCTGGAGACTTGAAGGGAGCGCCCAAGATGGACCAGGCAGGGCGCTGGGCAAGTGAATCCGGGGGCAGGGCTCTGGCCCTTGCCTTCATCTGGGGTCAGACCCCATGGGTTGGAGTCCCAGCCTCACAGACTGGCCTTGGGCTTGAGAAAGACAGTTACTCCCGCTGCGGGGTCCTCTGTTTCGTCCTCTCCGTGGAGAGAAAGCTGGCTTCCCTTCGGATTTATTCTTCGATAAACCCAGCTGGGGGAGGAGGGGGCCGCAAGGGAAAAGCCCAGGGAAGTGAGGCCACTGGTGTGGGCGTGGCTTAAGGAGACCAGGGCTAGGAGGAGCAGAGTGGCCTGCGACTTCAGCTGGGCTCCTACAGGTTCAGGGATGGGGTGGAGGTAGGGGAGCCCAGGCAGAG
>NW_021887590.1:0-665 GCF_006229205.1 Suricata suricatta
AAAAAAAAAGTTTAAAAAAAAATAAAAAAATAAAAACAGGTGTTCAAAAAAAACTTACACAAGAACATTCATAGTAGCACCATTCACAGTAGTCAAAAGGTGGAAAGAATCAAGGGTCCATCTACTGATGAATAGATAAACTAAATATGACATCTCCATATAATGGAATATTACTTAGCCATAAAAAGAAATGAAATGCTGACACATGCTACAACATAGACAGACCTTGAAGACATTATACTAAGTAAAATAAGCCACACACACAAAAGCACATATTGTTTGATTTCACTTATGTAAAATATCAAAAACAGGCAAATTCATGGAAACACAAGGCAGATTAGTGATTATGCGAGGCTGAGGAGAGCAAGGAATGGGGAGCGATTGCTTAATGGTAGAGGGTTTCCTTCTGTGGTGATGAAAATATTCTGGAATTAGAGAGTAGTGACTGTTGCACAGTGTGGTGAATGCATTGAATGGCACTGAATTGCACACTTTATTTTGTTTTTAGAAAATGTTTATTTTTGAGAGACACAGAGAGCGAGCATGTGCAAGGGAGGAGCTGAGAGAGAGGGGAACAGAGGATCCAAAGTAGGCTCTGTGCTGACTGCAGAGAACCTAATGTGAGGCTCAAACTCACAAATCGCAGCTAGATCATGACCTGAACC
>NW_021887591.1:0-1443 GCF_006229205.1 Suricata suricatta
CACTCAGCATAAGTCTCTGGAGATTCACCTAAGTTGTGACAGGCATCAATAGTTTGTTCCTTTGTATTTGCTATTTAATATTCTATGATATGAATGTACTTAATTATGTTTCATAATTCACCTGCTGTAGAGCATCTGGGTTTTTGGCAATTACACATTGAGCTGTGATGAATGCTTATTAATGGGTTTTTGTTTGACACATGTTTTCCTTTCTCTAGAATAATGTCTAGTCTTCAGGTCATGTAATAGTTGCATATTTAGTTTTGTTTATTAAGAAACCGCCAAATTGTCTTCCAGAATGGTTGTACCATTTTACATGTACACCAGCCAATGTTTAAGCGATCCTATTTCTTGGGAACCTTCCCAAAAATGTGTGCTATCAATATATTTTATTTTAATGTGTATAATTTTATTTTTCAGCTTTAATGGATTATATAGAAAATTTCACATATTTAATGTATGCATTTTCATGAGTTTGGGCATAGGGATACATATCTGTGATACTGTCCCATATGACATATTCATCACCTCCAAAAGATTTCTTGTTTCCCATTGCCTCACCCTCCACTTTTTTTTTTCTTTTGATAAAACATTTGGAATGAGATATACCCTTGTAACAAGTTATTTTAGTGAACAACACTATATTGTTAACTATGTTAACTATAGTCACTGTGTCACACAGAAACACTCTAGGTCTTATTCATCTTGTATAACTGTAACTTCATACCCAATGAGTAACAGTTCCCCATTCTGATGGGTGTAGTGATAACTTGTCATTAAATTTACATTCCCTATTGAGATGGGAACTAGCATCAACTTCTTTTAACATTTTTAAAATTTCTCACTGACACTACCTGATCCTAGAAACTACTATCGGAGGAAGGGTTTTGATGATACATTCAATTTCCTTGAAAATTTAGAGTTACTTAAATTATCTCCTATTGGATAAGTTGTGGTAAATTGTGTTTTTCAAGGAAGTGGTCCATTTCATCTGAGATTTCAAATGTATTAATTTAGCATTGTTCATAACATTTTCTCATCATTTTGATGACTGCAAGTTCTGTTATGATATCCCCCTTTTACACTCATTATATTGATAATTTGTGTCCTTTCTTTTTTCTTTCTCTGTCAGGTTTTCTAGAAGTTTGCCAACCATTTGAATGTTTCAAAGAATCCATTATTGCTACATTTATTTCTATATGGATTCTGTTTTCAATTTCATTGATTTCTGTGCTTGTTCATATTATATCTTTCCTTCTGCTTGGGTCTAAATTTACACTTTCTAGTTTTTAAGGCGAGAGTTTAGTTGATCAATCTGAAAATTTTCGTCTTCTAATATATTTATTTGGTGCTGTAAATTACCCTCACAGCAATGCTTTAGATGTTTCTAACAAGTTTTAATATGTTGCATTTTCATTTCAAATCAGTTCAATATATTTGTTA
>NW_021887592.1:0-665 GCF_006229205.1 Suricata suricatta
AAAGAAAGAAAGAAAGAAAAAGAATCCTCTATATGCCATCTATAAGAGACCCACTTCATAGCTAATACCATAAAGACTGAAAATGAAAGGATGGAAAAAGATATTTCATGCAAATGGAGGAGATACAGGGTGGGGTAGCAATACTTAAATAAAATACATTTTAAAACAAATCCACAAGGAAGGGCATTACATAATCACAAAGGGATAAATCCAGCAAGAGGATATAACAAATATAAATATCTACTCTCCCAATACAGGGCACCTAAATACATGAAGCAAGTATTCATTGATCTAAAGGAATACATTGATGGTAATACAATAATAGCAGGTGACTTTAGCACCTCACTTATGAGTATATCACCCATACAGAAAAGTAATAAGGAAATAGCTTTAAGTGACACATTATACCAGATGGACTTAACAGATACAGAACATTTCATTCAAAAACAACAAAATACCCAAGTGCACATGGAATATTTTCCAAAATATATCTCATTAGACCACAAAAGAAGTCCCAGTAAATTTAAAAAGACCGTATATCAAATCAAGCATCGTTTTCAACCACTGTGCTATAAAACTAGAGATCAATTACAAGGGAAAAATGGAAAAACCACAAACACTTGGAGGCTAAACAACATGCTACTAAACATCCTATAGGTCAATGA
>NW_021887593.1:0-665 GCF_006229205.1 Suricata suricatta
GGTGGTGGTGATGGAGGAGGGCACTTGTGGGGAAGAGCACTGGGTGTTGTATGGAAAACGATTTGACAATAAAATATTATGAAAAAAAATAAATAAATAAATTGGAGGACAAAGTAAAAATAAATTCTGATATAGTTCACATTTATTAAAATAATGTCACAGTTGATACACTCATGATAAGTACCATGTATATCACACATCATGCCTGCACTTACAAGAAACCTGCTCCTTCAACCAAAGTCACATTGCACCAGACTTGCCTGGAGACAAAACCAAGTCATTACAAAATTAGCTCAGGAAATAAATGACTTAATTGTGGTCTTGCTGATATTGGTGGAAAGATAGGTGGTAGGCAGGCAGGCAGGCAGGCAGGTAGGTGAGCAGCTAGGCAGAGAAGGAGAGGGGGAGATAAAGATAAACCATGCTGTACAGGTGGTTTAAATGTTTGGAGTAAATGGAGTCATCATTCTTCACTGGTCACTTTAAAATGTAAACACGCTTAACAGAAGACTTACACAGAGGGCAGATACTAAGGGACTTGTTGTTTTAGTGAAATGACTGAGTTAGAATTTAACCAGCCTAGTCAGTTCAGTCAAAACAGTCTTTCTGGTTGTGTTACATAGGTTAAGTTTTACTGTTTTTAGAATTATAAACATTGTCGATAA
>NW_021887594.1:0-665 GCF_006229205.1 Suricata suricatta
GCCAGGGGCTGTAAGACTGGGTACATGGTCATTCTCCTTTGTTGAGGAGGCAGTGTCTCTGCTAATTGGTGCTGGGTTTCAAGAACGACATACTACAATTTCCATTTAAAAATCACACATAGGTCACCTTGATAAGTTCAGACTCATCCAAATGTAAAGAGTGAATGAGCCAGCAGGAAATGCCAATGAAGTGGATTGAATTTAGGACAATATTAAAGACATAAAGCAAAGAAAAGATAAAGTCAAGATGCACATCTATTACATAAATGGAGTTTGGTGGGGTTTCTGACAGTGTCACAAGCAATTCTTTGGAGAAGGATCCCTGTATGTTTATTTTGTTTTTGGTTAGTCTAGGAAGGATTTTGAAAGTGTTGTTTATTTTGTACCACGTTTGCTTTTGGAAGGGTGCAGGTATAGGAAAACAGAAATTCATATAATAAATAGGTCTTTGTTCATCTAAGAGAACATGACAGAATTTATAAAATTTTAAAAGTACATGTGTAATCTTCAATGGTAAATGTTTTTAGAAAAGAGCAAATCTTCTTTAACCAGGTTAATATTTCTATTTTTTCTACTCTGCATTCTTTCAAAGCTCCATTCAATTCAGCCAGTCCCTTTCCTATGAATTTCTTTATCCCTCAGAAACATTGTATCACAGTGATCAT
>NW_021887595.1:0-665 GCF_006229205.1 Suricata suricatta
TGAGTGTATGATTGGGTGTGTGCCTGAAAACCTATCAGCTCAACAGAAAGAAAAACAATGCCTAATATGCTTATCTTTTTCTTTTGAAACCCATTCCTTACATTTTGGGCTCAGATCAGTCCACTTGCTTAGCTTACAGGAATATTTCACTAGTTGTACTTCATAAAAAAATAATATAGTTCTATAGGTACTAGGGTTATATGTATAAAAGATAAAAACAATATTTTAATAGTTTTGATGACCCATAGAAGCCGAAAAATATTCATCTTTAGCCCAGAAAGCTGAGCTATAGCCTGCATAGTCCTGATAAGGATCAAATATATACTCGTTGCTACATTTTTAAAGGGTCTCATGACTACCTGTACATCTCAGTGATAGTTAATATCAAGTTGAATGATAAACACCAGAGAAATCTTGCAAAACTGGTTTTACAACCAGAAATTTGAAGAAGACATTTATGATCTAATACTCCCTACATATCTCTTCCCCTTTGAATACTAAGCATATAACCACCAGCTTCATATAGCCAAAGTGCAGCTCTTTCTGCCCACGAGTCCCGTCCCCATGCTATAATAAAAGTTCCTTTTTGCACCATAATGTATCAAGAATTCTTTCCTGACTGTTTGCTAGCAGCCCAACATCAGTTTCATTTCTAAGATATCCAT
>NW_021887596.1:0-665 GCF_006229205.1 Suricata suricatta
CAAGCTGCTAGTATCAAAATAAGAGGTGAGTCTATCACAGGGATTTGATCCTGGCTCCCTTTGTTTCCTAGCTGAGTCCTCACTTTTCCTTGCAACCTCCTTGACCCACCCGCCATGCCTGCTTTCCTCACTCTCTCAGCTTTGTGAGAGGACATCCCTGGTCACCCAGCTTTCCTGTTGATGGCCTCTGTCTGCATCATGTCTCCACGGACAGAGGTGCATTGTGGAGTCAGAGCGCCTGGGTCCAAATGGCACCCACTCACTCTATGACTTTGACCTAGGCTTTCTGAGCCTCCTTTGCAAAAATTGAATAATAATAGTGCTACATCATAAGGCCCTGTGGTGAGTGGTGAATAAGGTCATACTGGGACAGCTCTTGAATGGGCCTGGCCCTTAGTAGTACCCCGTCTGTGCTGTGGGTCGTCATTGTTGCGGTCAATGCCACCTTTCCTCCAAGCTCTGTTCCCACCCAGGTCCCAGGAGTTCCTTGGGAGGGGTCCCCATCTCTCTGCCCACTTTTCCTGAGCTGCATGGTGGTCTTTTTGATGTGGTGTGTTTTGATTTGAGTCAATTTCCCAATACTTGAGAGTCCCAGGATATCGTTTGTAGGGCTGGCTTTGTGTCAGCTTATTTCTGGTTTTAACCCACATTGCTTCAAAAAGGAT
>NW_021887597.1:0-665 GCF_006229205.1 Suricata suricatta
GTAACTATAAAGTGCTACTCTGGGCATTATTGGCCTTTCTGTTCTTAGTTGACTCAACTATAAAATGGCTACTATTCCACAATGTTTTTATATTTATATGTTTTAAGGCTACATAAGCATTCATTCACCAATTTTTTCAATAATGCAAATCAAACCTCTATCCTTGACATTTAGTGTTGCTCTATGTAAAGAACTGATATCCTGTCATGAAAGGAAAATGCAGTTTCAGAAATGTAACCTAGCCCAGGCCTTGATTCAGACAGTTTTCAAGGTTAAACAAGTTGCTAATCTCTTTTCATTCATCTGTGTAATGCTTGCAGAGATGATCACCTTAGACAAGACTAGAGGGGCCTTTGTCTTTAGAAGGTCCTGTGTATCATAAATACTATTCAGTTCCAAGGAAGTGCATCTCTACTTTTCTTACACTTTATCCATGAAGCAAAGGCTCCAATGCCAATTCCACGAAGGCTTGGGGACTATGTCACTGCCCATGTCAGAGACAGACACTGCTTTGAAATGTGGGATAAAAATGTTTGGGTAGAGCAAAAATAAATTAATTTGCCGAATCCTTTCTATCAAATAACATTGACACAATACTTTCTTGACCAATGAAGTAGTGCTGAGTGTCTCTTTGTCTTTCTCTCTCTGCATGGGCTCGGAGGAAT
>NW_021887598.1:0-665 GCF_006229205.1 Suricata suricatta
TTTAACAGACTGAGCCACCCAGGTGCCCATGAAAGGCTTTTTATAGGTAGACACTGAATGAGCAAATTATTAGCATAAGAAAAGGAAGAATTGTTTCAATTAAGGTCACCACCCCTTAGATGTCAAGGCAGTAGGTCTTTTACAGATGACCTAACTAGAGCTTATCAGGATATTCTAGACTGATGACCTAACTAGTGCTAATCAGAATATTCCAGACTGATTGGTTTAAAATTCCATTCATGGGAAGGGCTGCAACTGTAGTTAGGTTAGGTACTAAGTCTTGGTTGGATATAATGTTTAAGTGTCTCCATTTTCGACCTGTTGTTTCTTTTTAACATATTTTATTACACATCTTTCTGTGGGCAGTGATATCACATTGGTAGCTCAAAATCAGCTACATAGTATCGGTATTTATACTGTGAAAATCTGCAAGTGCTACAAATCAGAATGTGTTTATTTTTATCACCTCTTTATTTCTGAGGGCCAACTGGTAGACATTTGTAAGCACACTTATCTGCACTCATTTGGAGGATGCATATTTGACTTAAGAATTTATAGAAAATATATTCAGAAAGAACATAATTCTAGTTGTAATGTCAGGCTAGGTTGTAAATTCTCTAAGGGTAACAACAATGTTTAACTTTTCTTTACAAATAGGGTACTTG
>NW_021887599.1:0-665 GCF_006229205.1 Suricata suricatta
GCTAAACACCTTATATACATGTCATATTCCAATTATGTCTCCATAAATCTGGAAAAAGACACCTACGAAAGGTTATAAACTATATGAGGTGTCCTTCGTGACATTCTGTGAAAGGCAGTCCAATGTAATGTGACTCTGCCCTGTCCGCTCTTTCTGCCTCCACCTCCCCACTTGAAATCCGGCTCCAGGTGGCAGAAACCACGGCTTCAGGAGACACAGATGGGCTTAAGGAACCGGGTGGCTAGAGCTCGGTCTGGGGGCTGCAGCCTCTGCCTCCGGACCAGTGGCCTGAAGTCGAGCATCCAGGCTGGCTGTGCTCTGATGGACACATTTGCAGGCAGCAGAGCTGGGCTCCGGAAGGAGACTGTCTGGATACAGATCCTACAGTAATACACGAGGTGGGCAAATAGTTCGGGTTTGGGAGACTTTAATCATTTGCCAAGAATGCCACAGTAACCTCAACCTACGTGAGTTTCTTCTCTTGCCATTTCCACCTGCCTGGAAACATTTTGGCGGCTCCTCCAGGACTCCGGTGTTCTGTTTCTTCCTTTCTGTTCTTGAAACCGAGGCTTCCCAGTGCGATTGTCTGGACTGTGTTCTCCTGTGTTCCGCACCCTCCCCCCACGGATATGGCAGTTGAGGGACATCCCTCCAGAGCAGAAGTG
>NW_021887600.1:0-665 GCF_006229205.1 Suricata suricatta
ATCCTGAGTGAGGTGCAATTATTATCCTCATTTTACATATAAGGATGCTGAGGCACAGAGAGGTTGAGCCTCTTGTCTGAGGTCACACAGTTAGGGGCAGAGCGGGGGATTTGAACCCAAGAGCAACATCTCCTGCTAAGTTTGCCTGTGCTAGTAATACATCAGCTTCCTGAGGGCACGGTTCTTGTCTTGTTCCCTGCTGTGTCTCCTGTGTTTATAACATGCAATAATGCTCAGTATATATTTGTGGAATAAATAAAGGAATGAGTAGATGAATGATCGTTTGCCATACTTTCAAGGCAATCAGAAAAATAAATACAATGGAAACCAAACAAGTCTGGGTAGGTATTTCCTGCCCAAGGAGCTGAGCGTGAAGTCTGCTCTCTTCTTGTTCAAACAAGAAATTAGCATGTGTCCGAAAGCTAGTATGGGCATCACTCGTGTCTAATGAAGACCTGTTCTTTGACAAATCTAAAGAATTATATGAGGGACTGGAAAGAGGGACTGATTTCTCCCTTTCAGAGTCAACTGTTATTAATATACTTTTAAACATCTTTCCTGAGATAAAATTCACATACTGTACCCTTCAGTCATTTAAAGCGGACCATTCTATATATTCATAAGGCATGTTCTGGGGCGCCTGGTGGCTCAGTCAGTTAAGCGTC
>NW_021887601.1:0-665 GCF_006229205.1 Suricata suricatta
GCTTTTCTACTGTTTCTAGGAGTCTGGATGTTTTTCTTTAAAGATCCCACTTATAAGTGATAGACTGCAGTATTTGTGTTTGTCTTACTTCACTTAGCATAATGCCCTCAAGGTCTATCCATGCTTTTGCAAATGGCAGGATTTCCTTCATTCTCTTGACTGAATGATATTCCAGTGTGTGGGTGTGTGTGTGTGTCTGAATGTGTGTGTGTGTGTGTGAGTGACATCTCCATCCATTCATCTACTGGTAAACAATAAGGCCGTTTCCACGTGTTGGCCATCATAAATAATGGTTTAATGAACATGGGGGTGCAGACATCTCTTCATCATAGTGGTTTTATTTCTTTTAGGTAAATCCTCAGAAGTAGGATTGCTGGATCGTAGGGTAGTTCTATGTTTAAGTTTTTGAGGAACCTCCATGCTGTTTTCCACAGCGACTGCACGAGTTCGCATTCTCACCAACAGGGCTGGAGGGTTCTCTTCTCTTCACATATGCTAGTTATCTCTTGTCCTTTGGATAATAGCCATTCTAACAAGCGTAAGGTGGTGTCTTGTGGTTTGATTGGCACTTCCCTGATGATAAGTGATGTTAACACGTCTTCATATATAAGACCACGTGTGTGTCTTCTTTGGAAAAGTATCCATTCAGTTCCTCTGCCCGTTTT
>NW_021887602.1:0-1443 GCF_006229205.1 Suricata suricatta
GTCCCTTCATCACATCCAACGCTCAGCTCCCTCCTAGAGGCGTGAGGGGGGCCAGCCTCTCCCTGTGGGGACACCGGGGACCCGTGGCCCACCCTGGTCACGCTGTGTCCAAACCGCCCCCAGGGTGGCGTGCAGCCGGATCCACGCAGGACACGGGTGTGTTCCCGGTCTCTGTGCAGCCACGCTCACGCCTTCCGGGGACGAGCTGCCTGCAGGCGCCTGCGCCCCACGGAGGTGAGTGGGAGGCGCATGGACTCCTGGGTTGCACACTCAGGACTGCTGGCGGGGGGCGAGGGCCACCCTTCCCAGCCCGCCCCTCCGTGGGGTGGGCGTGCCCCTCGGTCTCAGCTTCTCATCAAGTCCCTCCCAGAGGGGTCGAGGCGTCCAATCCCAGAAGGCCTTGAACCCAGAACCTTCCAGGGCACGTGGTGCCCTGTAAACGGGGGTGTTCTTTCCCCTCCCGCACTTCCCGTGTGGCTGCGGGAGGGGCGCAGGGGCAGGAGGGGAGCTGGCCTCGGGGAGCACTGGGCGGCTGCCAGGGAGCGAGGAAGGGATGAGGCCAAGGTGGGCACAGGAGCGGAGGCCTCAGGCTGGGAAGGGAGGCCCTTTGGGGAGGGATCTGGACGTGGCACGTCCCGACGTGTCCCAAGACCACTTCTGGAGCCCAGACTTGGCCAGGGCCCACCGTCACCGCCTCCACCACCTCCTGGGCTTTGCTGCCACTTCCTGGTCAGCACGGGTGTGCTGTTCTCTTGAGGGAAGGTTCTAGGCTGGGGGCGGCCCACACCTCGAGCTTCCTCTCCAGGAGCTGGTGGACGTGGCGGTGGTGGTGGTGGGCAGCCAGAAAGAGGACGCAACGGCCATGGCCATGCAGGCCGGACAGGCCCCCGAGTCGGGACCAGCAGGCCTGGTGATGACCTGTGCCCCACCAGGGACAGTGACCGCCGGCTGAGCCACGGGGATAATAAGGAAAAGGCCACTTCTTGATGCCAGAGCTCCTGCTCTGCCAGAGCGGCTCACCCAGAAGGGCCGGCTCAGGCTGGGTCTGCCCAGGGCTCCTGGGGCTCCCTCCCACCCCCCTCCCTGCAGTCCTCCAGGACTGCACGAGGCAGGGCTGGGGGCACCGGAGCAGGACGGGGGTGCCGGCTGCGTGCAGCAGGGAGATGTCCCTGGGAACTCCCAGGGTCTGCGTGAAGACCAGCCTGCGCTGGCCGCCCCGCTGGCTCCCCTCTGCGGGTCGCGGGCCTGGTGGGGGCAGGGGCGGGCAGTCACTGGTGTAAGCCCACTGCTCAGAGGCATTTGCTGATTGATCCGTAGACCTGGAGGAGGCTTAGAGCCCCGACGCACGAGCACGTGTGACGGCTCCGGGCCCGCGCCGCCGTCCTGCTGCACGTGGCCCCCGTGTCCTGGTCATCGGCGTGCCCGCGCAGACGTGCTGTTTCC
>NW_021887603.1:0-665 GCF_006229205.1 Suricata suricatta
ATAATACAGTGTGAGAAAAGAGATCTTATTTATTGAACTTATTATGTAGTAAAGAGTAAGACCGCTGAAGAATACACACAAAACACTTCAACAATGAAGTATAAGCTTAATGGTATTTGTTTTCTTACAAACAATAAAATGAATTTCAGTAGTACATATTTAAGGATTTTTTGTTGTCCTCTCTCTTGGTAGTAATTAATTATGTTCTGTAGATCCAAAATAATGTTTTCAAATGGATCATGACTATTTCCTCTTGGCCTTTTGGCTGAGATCAAGTGTTATATGTTGTCTCTAGGGACTCTAGCCTGCACAACCCAAGAAATAGACTGTTATTTAATAAGCATTTAGCATCTTTTAACTAAAATGATGGTAACCAATATTACACTAAGTGTTGGATTATTTATGAGTAATCTGCTCAGTAAAGATGCTCAAAGCATTAGCTTCAATCATCTTCATCATTTCCAAGTATATCAGATAGTAATCGCACTCTATTTCTTTTCATCCTTTTACCTCTTAATCTTTTTGCTCCTTGACACCTGATTTGATAACAAAACCCAGCTAAATATAGCTTAAAACCTAAGTCCTACTGATTTGGAAATACTTCACTCTTTTTCCTTTATGCTGTCAAGATATTAATGGAACAGCTATTGTAATCACTGCAGCAC
>NW_021887604.1:0-665 GCF_006229205.1 Suricata suricatta
CATTCTTCTGTGTGTTGATGTCCAGTTTTCCCCAACAGCATTTCTTGAAGAGACTTTTTTCCATTGCATATACTTTTCTGCTTTGTTAAAGATTAGCTGACCATAGAGTTGTAGGCCCATTTCTGGGTTTTCTATTCTGTTCCATTGATCTATGTGTAGGCTTTTGTGACAGAACCATGCTGTCAGTTTTAAAACATTTTTGACAAAGGTCAAGTATCCAAAATCTATAAAAAAAATATCAAACTCAACACCCAAAATTCAAATTACCCAGTTAGGAATTGGCAGAAGACATGAATAGACACTTTTCCAAAGAAGACATCCAGATGGCTAATAGACTCATGAAAAGATGCTCAATATCATTCATCATCAGAGATATGCAAATCAAAACCACAATGAGATACCATCTCACATCTGTCAGAATGGCTAAAATTAACAACACAAGAGACAACGGATGTTGGGGAGGATGAGGAGAAAGGGGAAGCCTCTGGTACTGCTGGTGGAAATTCAAACTGGTGTACCTACTCTGGAAAACAGTATGAGGTTCCTCAAAACACTGAAAATAAAACTACCCTATGACACAACAATTTCACTATTTAAAAAATTTTTTTAATGTTTTTAAAATTTATTTTTGAGAGAGATAGTGCGAGCAGGGGAGGGCCAGAGAG
>NW_021887605.1:0-665 GCF_006229205.1 Suricata suricatta
TGAAGTGGCTCTCAGGTTCCAAGTTGGGAGAGAGTAACGAAAGGAAAATAAATTGCACATATGCTCTTCCAAAGTAGTCCTACTTAGTGCCAACCAATTCCATTTTTATCCTGTAATTTTCCTACCTCTCCAAATACACGGATTTATCTGGCAAACAGATGATTATAAATATGTCATTTGGAGTTCTGCATAAAATTTCAATAACATCATAGTTATAAAGACAACACTTTGCCTTTTAAAAGCTAAACTTAGTTATTAGACTTTATTATGTAAACTTTCAAATAGAAAAAATAGATCCCCATTTATCCATTATTTTGCTCCAGTTCTTAAGATACAGTCAATCTTGTTTCATTTAACAACCACCTGCAACCCCGGATTATTATTTTTTCCCTCTTCTACCCCACCTCCCCTCAATGTCCTGGTCAGGGATTATTTTATTTTATTTTAAAGTTTGTTTATTTATTTTGAGAGAGAGAGGTAGAGGGAGAGAGGGAAGAAGGGAGAGAGAGGGGGAGAGAAGGGGAGAAGGCGAGTAGAGGGGAGAGAGAGAGAAAGAACAAATGGGGGAGGGGCAGAGGAGGGAGGGAGAGAATCACAAGGAGGCTCTGTACTGAGATCATCACCTGATCCAAAATCAAGAGTCTGACACTCAACCCACTGAACCA
>NW_021887606.1:0-665 GCF_006229205.1 Suricata suricatta
AAAGAACAGAATATGTTGTACCCAGCCTGCTCCAGCATCCACAGCTTCTTTAAGGAAATGACTCTTTTCCTCCTCTGGTACCTCCTGTATTTTCTGCCCTCATCAGGTGGTCCTGGCTCTGTCTCATTAATCTAATGACAGCCGTTAGAGGGAAGTGTGACTGTACTAGTTATGGGGAGACAAACAGAGCTCAGAGGGGAAATGACTCCTGAGGCACAGAGCTAGAAGTGGGTGAACCACTGCCAAATCTGGGTTTTCTGGGAGCGTCTTGGTATCTCATCAGCATATGTTATCCAGCCAGAAACAGGAGAAGGTGAGTTCTAGGAGAAATAAAGATTTAAAGAAACCCACGATAAGACAGGTCATAATTGTTCTGCTATGAACCAAATACCTTCCTGAAACACAAAAATGGTAAAGAACCGATAAAAACGTAGTTCATACAAAAGCTGTTAGGAGCCGGGCACCCACCACCAGTTGCCTTGGCGGGTGTCGTAACGGAGAAGGGACAGTGGAGCTGTCCAGCCGCAGATGTGCTCATTCTCTGGCCACTTGCTCTTGCATGAGTCAGACATTTGGAAACCAGGGGATGCGTGTTCGTGCTCAGTAATGTGTGGTGCTTGTCCAAAGAAGCAGGAGGTTTGCTTTGCTCTGTACCTTAAAAACAA
>NW_021887607.1:0-665 GCF_006229205.1 Suricata suricatta
CCCTTAATCCCAACTTTCTCCCCCAGAGGTTGCTATCCCTTTTCCTTACAGAATATTTTACTCCCCTCAGTGTCCCCTCCAGGGACAGGGGATGTCAGGACTTCCTGCAAATCTGGAGGAGTTTTCTCATCTGCACCTTCCCACAGGTGGCCGTGACTCATCTGGAGCCAAAGTCAGATGGTAAAAAGTTCCACTAAAGATCATTGGCAGTGACTAGACTGGGCTGTGTGCTAATTTTAAGTTTGGTCTTGGCAAAGAATTTGGTAGGCAAATAGGGTAAATGAGTAGATTCTTTGTTATCTCCGGCCTTGGTGAAGTCACCCGACTCTGGAATTATGTCGTGATTAACACCAAAGTGGCTCTCACACAGGTGCGCAGAACAGCACCGGGCCTCTGTCGGACAGAGGGTGGACACCTCCTCCTTGGTGTCATTACCACGTTTATTTGTCTCCTGGCGCTGACCGCTGTTAGGAATTGTTTTGTTGGGACCCCTGGGGGGCCCTGTCGGTTAAGCGTCCAGTTCTTGAGCTCAGCTTAGGTCATGTTCTCACTGTTCTTAGGATCATGCCCCAAGTCGGGCTCTGTGCTGATAGTGCAGGGCGTGCTTGGGATTCTCTCTCCCTCTCTCCTTCTCTCTCCAAATAAATAAATAAATAAATAAATAA
>NW_021887608.1:0-665 GCF_006229205.1 Suricata suricatta
AATAATAAAGAATGAATGAAAGACAGACACATCTATCACTTCAGAAGTAAGAACACACAGACTGAAAGTGACCAGATGGGAAAAGATATCGCATGCAAATGGAAACAAAAAGAAAACTAGTATACCTATAATGAATTAGACAAATTACACTTTAATAAAGACTGTAGGCTGAGGGGGGCGGGGTGGTAGGTTGTGGGGCTGAGGGGGCAGTTGGTTAAGCATTGAACTGGATTTCACCTCAGGTCATGATCTCAAGGTTCAGCCCTGTATCAGGCTCTGTACTCACGGTGTCAGAGAGTGCTTGGGATTCTCTCTGTCTCTTTCTCTCTCTCTCTGCTCCTCACCTGCTTGTGCATGCTCTCTTTCTCTCAAAATAAATAAATAAACTTTAAAAATAAAAGACTGTAGGGGGCACCTAGCTGGCTCAATTAGAGAAGCATGTGACTCTTGATCTCAGGGTGGTGAGTTCAATCCCCATGTTAGGTGTAGAGATTACTTAAAAATAAAATTTTTAAAAAAGACTGAAGAGGGGGCAAGACAAAGATAATGAAAAAATTCAATTCAGCAAGAAGATATAATACATGTGTATATATGTTAAATCGCCTTGCTGAATTAAACCCTTTATCATTATCTTTGTGTTGGATATAGATAGATAGATAGATAGA
>NW_021887609.1:0-665 GCF_006229205.1 Suricata suricatta
GGGCTGGCTGGGGTCGTAGTCAGCGTCCATCTGCCCAGATGCAAGGTCAGGCCGGCCCCCCCCACCCCGGAGGGCCTCCCTCTCATCCCCACACGCCCCCCCCACCCCGTCCACCCTGGACACCAACATTGAAGTCGGGGTCCTCGCAGTGTGGCTCCTGCCGGCTCCAAGCTCCATCCTGCTCAGGCCCAGCCCAGGTGTCCCAGTTCCAGTCATCTGGTTCCGGAGGAGACAGGGTAGGGGGTCAGGGTGGGACTTCGGACTTGAGACCCAGCCGCTCCCCCAGGCTGGTGCCCCCGGGGACCTCACCTTCAAGCCCTTCTTCCTCCTCAAACTGCGGCTTCTCCTCCTCCGCAGTGCCGTAGTACTCGTCACCAAAACACCTCTGGGGGGCGGAGCCAGGAGGGGTCGGTGAGGCCTCTACCCCGAGTTGGACTCCCACACCTTGCGTGGCTCCCAGCACCCCCGAGACCTAGCTGCTGCCAGTGCACCCAGGCCCCAGCCCCCCCAATTTTGGTCCCCAGAGCCATGGTTCTTTCCCTCCCACAGGCCTCTGCGCCCACAGCACCCCTCCCTGGCCGCCTGCCCTCACCCACTCTCCACCACGCCTGACAAAACTGATCAGGGACTCCCCGAAGACCCCCTTCCCCTGCACACACCCCCCC
>NW_021887610.1:0-665 GCF_006229205.1 Suricata suricatta
CGGCGGCCTCCAGGGCGCACAGGCTGAGCAGCAGCTGCGCGCTGCCCCCGCAGCTGAGCACCGACACGCGGCCCGGGCAGCGGTGCACCGCCTCCTCGGAGCCCCGCGCCTGCCTGCGCTCGAGGACCGTGACGAACCGCAGCAGGTCAAAGTGGTAATCCATGTCGACAAACACGACCTCGACCTCCAGGCCGCCTTCCGATTTTGGAAGTACACAGCGCGCTGTTAAGTGATAAAGCATTTCTGTTTTTCCTGTCCCCTCTGGACCATGAAATTCAAGAACGTCACTGTGGACAGATGAATCTTCATCAGCAAATAGATACGGTTCTATTTCTTTCAAGGAACTCCTACCTTCAAGTCGGGCAAGGAGCTGCGTCCTGGACTCAGCCCTGTGGAAGTCGCTACACATGGCCCCGAGAGCTCGGCGCACCGGACACTCAACTTTCCCGCCACCAGTGCCATTTACCGCGAGCGGCTGCCCTCACAGACCTTTTATAAGGAATCTGTAGATTGAACTTTCATTTATTTATTTTAAGTAAGCTGTACACCTAATGTGGGGCTTGAACTCAGGACTCCCCTCTTGAGTTTCTCAAAATATCTTGAAGTTCGTGCACCTGCCAGGAAGTCACCTTATTTACTTACCTGGTGATGCTATGGGGAGCCCT
>NW_021887611.1:0-665 GCF_006229205.1 Suricata suricatta
TTTTTTTTTTCTGTAGCTTGGGGAGTTTCTAAAGGGATTTAGTACTTGAGCAGTCTTGTGACTGTTAGAAGTAAATGGAACAGAACAAAGCATGTTGCAGGAAGTCCATTTCAGAGCGTATCCTAGCAGAAGTGTGGGAAGAAAATGATACTTGGGCAAGACTGGAGGAGGTACTGATGGAGAGGAGTTGAGAGAGTTGTATAAATTGAAAACCTAGACATTCTATTGACTGAAAATGGTGAAGGAGAAATAAAAAGAGAGAGAGGGGTGTCAAGGATAACTGATGGACATACCTATATTGACATAATATGATGTGTATTTAATATATGTAATTTGTTATATTAATGGTGAAGAATTGGCAACGAGGAAAGAGAAGACTTACATGTAGAAAGAGAAGAAATCTCCGGACACGTATGAAATGGCAAGTGTAACAATATATAGTGTATGAAGATGAATTATCCCTAAGATACGCTCTTCCGATTGAACTGTACAGTCTGTGAGATGCTACTTACCCAAATTTAAAATGTTTTCAGAAATTGTCCTTTAGAATGTGAAAAACCCCACAAAGATTAAAATATTAGTTAGTAGCAACTAATATTTGATATTCTAGCAAGACATATGTTATTTACATGGTAGAAAGAAAATGTGTCAATAAAGCACTCAAT
>NW_021887612.1:0-665 GCF_006229205.1 Suricata suricatta
TGTCAAGAGGACTCAGGGGCCTCTGAGGGGCTCAGTCGGTTAAGCATCCGGCTTCGGCTCAGGTCATGATCTCACAGTTCATGGGTTCAAACCCCGTGTGGGGCTCTGTGCTGACAGCTCAGAACCTGGAGCTGCTTCAGAGTCTGTCTCCCTCTCTCTCTGAACCTCCCCTGCTCCCACTGTCTCTCTCTGTCTCTCAAAAATAAATAAAAAGACATAAAAGAAAGAAAGGACTCAAACTTGAGAGCCTAACACCCCCCATCTGAGCAGGACCCCACTGCATCCTCTAAGCTTCGTGGGAGGCCCCACTATATTCCTCTCCAAAATCCCAGGGTAAAATCCAAAATAAGCCTGACTGCAGCACTGAGGCTAAATGCTTCCTGATTTGGTACAGGGCCCCCTTCTGGAAAATTCCAGGGCAGAGAGTAGGTTTGGAAGCCCGCTGGGAGGAGGGAACACTCTGCCAGAACAGATGCCTTATTATCAATCAATAAGTTAAGCATCCCTTCCCCGACCTGAGTCAGGAGGTAAATGTGTCACTCCTGTCACTTCTACACCAGGAGAGAAGCTGCAACAGCAGGAAATCACGTGCTGTCTGGTGGAACAGTCTGGAAGCTCAGACCCAGAAAGAGACTGGTCTCTCCCTCAGAGCTTTTAAACAATCA
>NW_021887613.1:0-1443 GCF_006229205.1 Suricata suricatta
ATTGTGATGAAATATGTGTAATGTAGAAGATGGCGGAGAGGAAGGGAGCTCTGTAAATTCCGTCCACCCCATCTATCGAATTGAGAAGGACATTACTCTCATCTGCAAGAGCGGAAGGAGAAAATACGGACTCCAGAAAGAAAAGAACCTCAAGGATACCTGAGTGAGTGAGTGCGAACTGGGGAGATCTGAAAACGGGTCAGCCCAGAACATGCAGGGGAGGCAGGAGCCCGAGCCCAATGCGGGACAAGCACACAGAGCCCAAGAGACAAAGGGAAGAGACAGAGAGTCTGAACACGCTCATAGTACTGTCTCTGGGGAAGAGGTAAAGAACGCTTGGCTGCACTTGGAGAGAGAAACCCACTCCATAGATAGCTGCTGGGTAGCCAGAATCCTGAACTCGGGTGGCGCAAGGGAAGGAACTGCTTCCAGCCCTAAGCCATTTTGGCGGGGAATCGGTGGCCGCTGCGGCTGCGCCTGCGCCAGGGACCTGCACTTCTAACTTGGTTTTGGGAACGGGACCACGCACCGCATTTCCACAGCGCATCTCGCCCCCTTCACTGGCTGCACGAATCCTGAATCCCGGGTGCCCACAGGAAAAAAATGGGGCCCACACCTATGCGACCCCTGACAGGGAGTCTGTGGCAGGTGGAGGCCTGGGTGCACGCCTAGGCTGCAGGAGCTCCCAGCTCATTTCCAGCAGCGCACAGTGCCTTGAGCAACAGCTATCAGAAGCCAAGAGAGACTCAAATTTTTTTTTTCTCATTCCCCCATTGCAATCGGGATTCTGGCTGGGGGTGGGGACTCCGCAATTGAGTCTGTGTAGGTGCGCACTTCACCTCCTGCTGCTCATTTCGCCTTAGGCAGGGGCAGCTGAAATCCCTGCCTGAGCCAAGACAAACTGATTCCTCCCCCTAAGAAGCCAGCCACCAAAACAAATACATTACATCCGTGATAGCACAAACATGCACGGACTGGAACTTTGAACCGAGGCTGGACTGGAAAATACAACTCAGCTCAACTGCGGCCCAAGGAGATCAGACTCATTAGAGTGGACTACAGTGCTTAGTTTAGCGGAGCTTGGCCTGCAGCCATTCTAATCTCCATAGACACCAAGGCGGAGCTTCTGAGAGCAGCCTCCAAGACCTACCACATCAAACCACGCCTATCCACGAGGGGAGCTGCTGCTTTTTTTTAATATAAAAATTTTTTTTCTTCACTTTTTTCATACTTATTTCTTTGTTATGATTACCTTTTTTCCTTTTTCTTTACTTAATTCTTTTAAATTTTTACTCCTTATTTTCCTTTCTCCTTTCTCCATTACTTTTTCACCTTCTAGCAACCCAGATATATTCTCCTGTATCTCATCCGTACCTCTCCCCTCAACTGGTCATACACTTTTAATCTGTCTACTGTGCTTTGTTCTCTCCGACCCCCTTTTAT
>NW_021887614.1:0-665 GCF_006229205.1 Suricata suricatta
TCCTTAATTAAAATAGTATGGTCCTGGGACAAAAATAGACATATAGATCAATGGGATATAATAGAGAAGCCATTAATAACCTCACACTCATATGGTCAATTAATCTAGGGAAAAGGAGGCAAGAATATACAATGGGGAAAGACAGTCTTTTCAACAGTGGTGTTGGGAAAACTGGACAGCTACATGCAAAAGAATGAAACTGAACCCCTTCTTAATATCATTCACAAAAATATGCTCAAAATGGATTAAAGACCAAAAGATGAGATCTGGAACCATGAAATTCCTAGAAGAATACATAGGCAAAAATTCCTTTGACATTGGCTGTAGAAACGTTTTTTTAGATATGTCTCCTCTAGCATGGGAAACAAAAGCAAAATTAAACTGTTGGGACCACATCAAAATAAAAAGGTTTTGCACAGCAAAGGAAGCCATCCACAAAACAAAAAGGCAACCTAGTGACTGAGAGAAGACATTTGCAAATAATATATCCAATAAGGGGTTCATATTCAAAATCTTTAAAGAACTTAAAACAACTCACTCCCTTTCAAAGTGAAATAATCTAATTCAAAATGGGTGGAGTTTATGAACAGACAATTTTCCAAGGATGATATACAGATGGCCAAGAGACAGAGGAGAGGGTGCTAAACATCACTAATCATCAGAGA
>NW_021887615.1:0-665 GCF_006229205.1 Suricata suricatta
AGTGGGTCCTTGCTCCAGAGCCTTTGCTCTTGCTGCTCTGCCTGGCAGATTTTTCCCTCAGATACTTGAATGGCTTTCTTTCTCTTACTTCATTCAGGTCCCTGCTCAAAAATCACCTTATCAGAAAATACGACAAAAAAAAGAGAGGGAGGCAAACCGTAAGAGACTCTTAAATACAGAGAACAAAGTGAGGGTTGCTGGAGGGGGAGGATGGGCTAAATGGGTGTTGGGTATTAATAGGGCACTGGGAATGAGCACTGGGTGTTCTATAAAATTTAAACCTTAAAAAATTAATTTAAAATTAAAAAATAAAAATAAAAAACAATAAAAATCAGTTTATCAAATAGGCCTTCCTTTATCATCCTGTTTAAAATCAACAATGCCATGCTTTACTTCTAGTTTCCCTATCCACTTATGTTTTCTCCATAGCACCTGTAACTCCTATCTATTTATTGCCCTCCAATGGAATGTGAGTTCTGTGAGCCAGGGATTTTAATTATTTTTTTTTATTGCCTGTTACGGACCTTGGCACATAGTAGGTATGCAATAAATGAATGAGTTGTAAAGCCACTGGAGAATTTTAAACTAGTGAATATAGCCTGATCTGACTTGCTTCAACAGGATCTTTTTGGCTATTGGTGTGAAGAACAGACTGAAGAAAGGCA
>NW_021887616.1:0-665 GCF_006229205.1 Suricata suricatta
CTCTCCTCCCCACCCCACCCCCCTGGCAGTAACAACAACACAACAACATCAAGAAAACAGTATGGTACTGGCATTAGAAGAGACACAAAGAACAATGGAACAGATTAGAGATGCAAGAAATAAACCCGTGCTTATGTGCATAATTAGTCTATAACAAGGGAGCCAAAAATATACAGTGGGAAATTGGCAGTCTCTTCAACAAATGGTGATGGGAAAACTAGACAGTCCATGCCAAAGAGCCAAACTCGACCCCTATCTTATACCATAAACAAAAATCAACTCAAAATGGGTTGAAGCCTTATGTAAGACCCAAACCATAAAACTTCTAATAGAAAACACAAGTGGTTAGTTCCTTCACCTGTCTTTGTAATAATTTTCTGAATCTGGCACCAAAAAGTAAAGGCAACAAAACTAAAAATAAACAAGTGAGACAACATCAAACTAAAAGCTTCTGCAAAACAAAGGTAGCCATCAAAATGAAAACACAACCTACTGAATGGGTGATAATATTTGCATATTACATATCTGATAAGGGGTTAATATCCAAAATATTTTAAATCTCACACAACTCAATAGCAAAAAAAATTTTAGTGAAAAATGAACAGAAAAACTGAACAGTTTTCCAAAAACAGATTGCTAAGAAGTATGTGAAAAGATGCTCAACA
>NW_021887617.1:0-665 GCF_006229205.1 Suricata suricatta
TCAAGCATTCCACAAGCAACTAGAAATTACCTGTAGTTTTCCAGGATTAGCTGTGTCAGTTCTGCCCATTATGGGAATATAAACTGCTCTCTTAGTATTCTTCACATAAAATTGAGGATCAAATCCATTTTATCCCAAAGTGCATGTCTACACCAGCCAGGCAACCTAGCGGCTATTACCAACCCAATTTCATCAATGCAAACAACTAATTTAGATAACACAACATCTAGTGACTCCCTGTTTTGGTGGAATGTTGAAAGTAGAGAGAGGAAATCACCTGAGAAATGACATTTAAGTGAATAAATAATTCCTCTTCTAGAAAACTATTACTAGTTATTTGAAAAAGCCTTTAAATTTGTTAATGATTAGAATATCAAATCCTAATCAAAGAAATGCAATTTCGAATATAAAAAAGGCAAAACTTTTTCTATAAATAAAAACATGTAGACTCCAGAGGTATTCTAAATATAGTAAATGCCACTTTCTTTTGGCCTTTATACTGTATGCATAATGCAAACATAACTTGAAAAATATAGAAATGTCCTATTACATTTAAGGGAAAAAAGAGCACTAGTTGCAAAATGCTTAGGGATGAGGAGAAAAATGCCTCAAGGTAGTACGTTTTTCAAAGTCTGGAATACAAATACATGAAAGAATCTTTTTCT
>NW_021887618.1:0-665 GCF_006229205.1 Suricata suricatta
TATTTCTGGGCCAGTAGGGCAGCCTGCAGACTTTTCCCACTGCCCACGGGCCCGCAGAGCAGCACTCGCGGGGTGAACGGGGCGTTAGATCGATGGCTGGTTTGGGCATAGGTCAGAGCTGGAAAGAGAGGATGTGAGCACAGTAAAGGCAGGTCCTGAAGAAAGGGAGCCGCTCACAGCCCCTGCGCCCGCGCTCAGCGGCGGCGATGCTCTCTCGCGAAGCCGCCTGTGCGGAGGGGGCTGGGGACCCACAGAAGCCACCTCCGGGCACCGTCCACCCTGCAGTTCCTCCAGCACCTGCGCCTCCCTCCTGGTCGAAGGGGGGCTGGGTGTGCTCCTGGCGGGCTGGTCCCGGGACCCAGGACGCAGGACGCGGGCTGGGAGGTTCCCACACGGAACCGGGGCTGAGACCCAGGATCAGAATCTCAGAATCGTCTTGGATAAACGCATCCAGCCTCAAGGGGGCCTCGTGCACGGGGACTTCTGAAGGACGCGGGAATGGGCAGGGAATCCCTGCGCTCCAGGGACACCGACTTTGTGGGGAGTCTCCAAAGAGGCAGTGATCAAACAGGTCCCAGGAGCGGGCAGATGTGGGTGCACGGCTGGCCCGTGGCATGCCCGGGCACTGGATGGACAAAGAGGTGGGGACACGGGGGCCGGCATCT
>NW_021887619.1:0-665 GCF_006229205.1 Suricata suricatta
TAGATGGGTCCTCCTTTGGCTGGCAAACTCCTATGCACCCTTCAAGGGCCCGTTGAAATAGCTCCTCTGTGATTCCTCCCTGTGCCCCCCAACCCCAGTGCTCTGAGCCTGTACATCCATCTATAATACTGCCTTTCATCTAGGGGCGCCTGGGTGGCTCAGTACTTCTCCTTGGGAAGGAGGGGGATGGTGGCTTCCCACTCCCAAAGTTCAAAGTCAGATCTGACTTCAGCTCAGGTCATGATCCCATGGTTCATGAGTTCGAGCCCCACATCAGACTCTGTGCTGACAGCTCAGTCTGGAGCCTGCTTCAGACTCTGTGTCTCCCCCTGTCTCTGCTCCTCCCCAGCTTGCTCTCTCTCTCTCGGTCTCAAAAATTAATAAACACCCCCCACTAAAATACTGTTCTTCATCTGTACAGTGTCTGGGTCCCCTGTAACTTTTGAGCTGTACCAGGGCAAGAACTAGATTTTTCCACCTCTGTGACCCCAGCCTGGTACAGGGCCTGGTACAGGTACCTAACAATTGTGGGATTGAAAGGTGAGAAGGGGATTCGGAGTCGCTCCTCTGTGATATGGGCAGTCACTGCTGTTGACAGGCACCGCAGCTAGTAAATCTGAAGTGCTCCCAACACACCAGGCACTGGGCTTTGTGTGCCTGGGTGC
>NW_021887620.1:0-665 GCF_006229205.1 Suricata suricatta
TTTTTTTTTTTTTTACCCCCTAATGTTTTTGTTTTTGAGAGAGACAGACAACAGAGTGTGAGCAGGGGAGGGGCAGAAAGAAAGGGAGATACAGAATCTGGGACAGGCTCCAGGCTCTGAGCTGTCAGAGTGTCCTGAGCTGAAGTCCCACACTTAACCAACTGAGCCACCCAGGCACCCTAGATGCTATTCTTATAATGCTACTGTAGTGACCGTGTGCGAGACCCAGCGGATGTCCGACAGATGCACACACCTGCCCACATAGACACCCTATCTGTTCCAGCTACTCCAATAGCTGCCTCTCCTCAGAGACCGCTGGTGGCTGTGTGTCTGGTGCAGGCAGTGATCAGGGAGGAAACAGCTTGCACGCATGGAATAGATGAATCTATATAAAGAAACACTAACCAAGTTTCCTATGCATTCCCCTGTGGTAGAAATGCATTTATATGTCCCCCGTGTGAACCCTTGCATGTGGGAGCACAGACTCACAAAAATTGATAGCTTTTTGATCTAAATACTTCATAATCCTGACACTGACACGTGTATTTGTATATATGTATATAGATATGTATGTATGTGTAGTTTACATATATACTGCCTTTGAGGTTTCATACTATTTATTGGTCTTATTGGTGTTTGATCCAGAATGATGGAGAGAGATTTCT
>NW_021887621.1:0-665 GCF_006229205.1 Suricata suricatta
TTTTGAAAGTCTAACTCAGATTATACTATTCTCTTATCAAAACCCAGCAAAATGTACCCTTGTTGCAAAAGCTCCTAAAGACTTATGTGACACGTGTACTTCTTCACCTCACCTCCTCATCCTTGGATTTTGCCATCCTCATCTTTTCCTAACTTTTCTGGTGTAACAGCTGTCACTCATTCTGCTACAACCTGACAGTACTCCTTTTCATTTCTCAATCCATGATACTGAGGACCTTCACACTGATTGTTTGCTTGGCTTATTTTCCTCTTTCTCCAAATACTCACAAGAGTTACTCCTTCATTTCTTTCATGTTTTATACAAATGTCACTTCTTAATGGAGTTCATCCAGTCATCTTCTTGAAAATGGAATATCCATCTCTATCTTTTTTAACCTGATTTCCGGTTTCTTTTTGAGTGGTACTTATCACATTCTACCATACTTTAAAATTTAGCATTTAAAGGACACTTAGTGACTCAGTCTGTTAACTTCAGCTCAGGTCATGACTCCATGGTTCATGGGTTTGAGCTCCGCATCCCAATCCACGCTGACAGTTCAGAGCCTGAAGCCTGCTTTGGATTCTATACCTCCCCCCGTTTCTCTGTCCCTCCCTCACTTGTGCTCTCTCTCTCTCTCAAAAATAAATAAATAAACTTAAAAAATA
>NW_021887622.1:0-665 GCF_006229205.1 Suricata suricatta
TGGGCAACGCTAACCTCACCACCGGAGCGCTGCGCTGCAGACACACTTGGGCAGCTAACTAACCTTCACGGAGCGGGGAGCGAGGACAGTGCCGTGTGCGGGAAGCAGCTGCGGGCCCTCCAAGGACAACACCAAGTGCAGCACGCGGGCCTCGCGGAGGCCTGCGCGTCCCGATGCGAGACCCCCAGCGCACCCAGGAGGGCCCGGCAGGCCAGGCGCAGGGTGTCCCCCGCACGGCACAGATGCTTACGACTGAGGCGGCTTTGGACCTTTAGCATAAGACATAGGCTTTACATTCTTTTGATTTCATTTACACCTTTAACAAAAGACAAAGTATCATCTGCACTTCTTCTTCATACTCAAGTTCTAGCTGAACTCAGAAGACAGCCCAACTGGAACTTCAGAAGAACGCCAGACTCGACCCCTCCGCCCTACGAGGAAAGAGGCCTCAGGCCGACCTGTCGAGACCGCTCGACATCCACATCCACGGAAGACGCGCTCTGTCGGAACGGTCACCCTAGCGGACTCCTCGACTTTTAAGAAAGTCCACAGATGGGTGGGGAAGTCTGCTTGCTAACAGAGACGGCCTCTACAACGACCATAAGGAAACCGAGCTAGAAAAATAATTTTACCATTTTAAATAATGAAAGACACTAGATTTCTTA
>NW_021887623.1:0-665 GCF_006229205.1 Suricata suricatta
TCTTAAAAAAGATACCTATTTTATTTTATTTTTTAAGTTGTTTTTTACATTTACTTATTTTTGAGAGACAGAGCACAAGGGGAGAAGGGGCAGAGAGAGAAGGAGACAAAGAATCCAAAGTAGGCTCCAGGCTCTGAGCTGTTGGCACAGAGCCTGATGTGGGGTTTGAACTCACAGTCAGATCATGACCTGAGCCAAGCCCGACACTTAACCAACTGAGCCACTCAGGCGCCCCAAAAAAGATACCTATTTTAATTAAGTTTTGGTCCAAAGAATAAACACTTGAATATAATACTTTAAAAAAGCAATTTAAAAATTACTGATCTTTAAAGGGATTTCTAAAAAAATCAATGGGAAGGAATTTCAAATGATTCCATCTTAGTTATAACAGCAAGGAGAGCTCCATTTGCTCTTCGGCAACACTTAATCCCTCAAGGAGCTCATCTTTAATAACTGCAAATAAAACCTCTACACTCTCAAACCCAAAGTGTTCTGAGAGTTTCAGATCTACTTCAAATTCAACAGGCATAAAACTGAAGTCATCTTTCCCGAAAACAAGAGTTTGTGGTACCAGTCTTCAGTCTCCACGGACATTTTAGAGTCTATCATAATTCCTTCCTCCGTATTAAGTTGTTGATCACAAGGTTTCCGTTTTCCTTCACGAA
>NW_021887624.1:0-1443 GCF_006229205.1 Suricata suricatta
AATTTGCTTTTTAAATTTCATATGAGAACACATCTGACATATTAGTTACGCTGAAGTCCACCGGCTTTGAAAGCTGTATATCCGATTAATTGTAACAGAGAGCGGTATCTTCTGGTGTGTATCTTTTCTGCAACCTCCTTGATCATGAGCCCGAAGGAAGCAAACTTCATATGGCATCAGCAATGACAGGGCACTTAGGGGGCAGTTGATAGTCATTTGCTATTTAGCAGGTTTAGAGGTGAAAGTGTACCAAAGCCTTCTAAATGGTTACAAGTGTGAGCAAATGGGACTATTAAAATCATGTTGTAATTTGCAGTATTAGTATTTTATTATGATCATGCTTTCTTTAAATTTTAAGTTTCAGTTAAAAAATATCATATTACCATTAGGAATCTGTGTGTGCCTAAATAAGTAACTTACTTTTGAACAGGCATAGAACCCACAGAAGGCTCTGTGCCTTTGTCTGTGTGCTTACTTTTCTGGTTATAGCACGTCCCCCCGCACCCTGTATGGGGATCCTCTGAGACAGCCTGGCATTCTGCTGGTAAGCGCCGGTACCCTTGGACACTGTTTATTTTGGAGGCTAGGTATCCTCCTTGATCAGTCCATGCCAACACATCAGTCATTAAATATTTTGAGTATTGCCTCTGGTCTCATATAGCTATTAACCCATTGATTATTTGAATTATATAGAATGAGTTGAAATATTACATATTACACTGGAAAATTGAAATAACCTTATGAGGTTTATGGAGATGTGATATTCACTACTTTCATTGGAAAGATAAGAAAACTCAAAGTCACAGTGTCTGTGCCTCATGAGAAGGTATTAACATCATTTTTCAAACTCAGGTCTTCTGATGCCCAGGAAGGTGCTGTCTCTAGTAGGAAGCCTTCCTTTCTTAAGGATCTTCTGCTCTTTGGGTCATTATCCATGTGGACTTTGAGTTCTCTTCAGAGTCACCCTAAAGGAGGAAAAGCTTCAACTTTTGCTGGCACATTTTTCCCAGTATTTTTAAAAAGTGACATCTTCTTCTCCTTCTGGGTTTGCATGTTTGGGAGGGATGTCTTAACTAAACGGAAAAATGAGGATGTGAATTTATAGGCTGATGTATAGGTTAGAGGAGGGGAGTGTTTTGTGTGTGATGACAGGTGTGTGAGGGATGTGAGGTTGTGAGCAGGTGTGTGAGAGAGTGTGAGAGAGTCCAGTGATGTCAGACTGAGTAACATTTCCTCTCCACAGGGTAATTTACTACGGGACTCTTGACACAGCAGGAAATGGGGGGGAGTAGAAAGTGTAAGAACAGCTGGAACACCTGGGGAAATGCTATACTTGCAGAGGACTGTGGATTCAACATCTTCATTTGGTTTGCTACCTGGTATTGTTTGTTATCTCTCTATGGATGCGTTAGGTTTTCCTGTGTGTGTGTGTGTGTGTGTGTG
>NW_021887625.1:0-665 GCF_006229205.1 Suricata suricatta
AGTTCATTTATATATGTTTGTATTAACCAAAAGATTATTAGATGTACCCAAAAGGAGGGAGACCCAGTTTTCTAGTGTTTGGGGGCTGGAATAATGCTGTTAAAAATGTATAGTCTTATTCAATGAGAGGTTTCAACCCTAAGGTAGCCCTATTGTATATCTGAAATAATTGGCTGAAACTGACACATCATTCTCCTAATTGCATGTGATTTGGATTTGTACATAATATAAAGAAGAAGGTAAAGTAGAAGGTAACATCTAGCATACCTCTCCTGTGGAGAATCATAACTCCCTAAGATTTTCTACCTTCTCCCATGTGTCCAGGAACTATAGCAAATCTCAGGAAAAAAAAAGTGTCTTCTCTCCAAAAGCATTATATATAATCACAACCAATTAAGAGAATGATGTATCAGTTTCAGCCATTATTGTGACTCTTTATTCTTCAGGTTAGCAAAACCGGACATCTGAATCTCTCTACTTCTATCCCTCTTTAGCTGTGTCTCTGTGCTCATTGGCTCCAGTATCTTATTAAATTGTTTTCTCAGGTATACTAGAGCAATCATTCCTTTTAAATAAGAGAAAACAAATATGTAGATATAAATATGCTGTCCAAAATTAATTTCTTAATCTTTAGATTCTTAATTGTATTGTCTGAGAGCAATACC
>NW_021887626.1:0-665 GCF_006229205.1 Suricata suricatta
CTCTCTTTTTTTCTCCCAGCCCTCGGAGAGCTCTCTGCTTGCTCCCTCTTGGAGGGATGAGGACAAAGGAGGTTTCCCTCCTGTTTCTCACCGGCGTGTTCCCGAGGAAACCCTATAAGGGAAAGAGGCCAGGGTGGGTGGCATCACCGCCTGGCAGGAACAGTAGGACATTTGCATATCCCAGGGGAGGATGCTCACTTGTGCCTGGCCCCCCCTGGCTCAAGCAGTATTTATAGGAATGCCTTTGGCTTGGCTGGGTTGCCTCCTGCCAGCTGGTGTGTGAAGGGGCACCCTGGGACCTTGGTGGGGGGTGGTGCTGGGCACGAGAGAGGCATGGGCACAGGAAATGCAGCCTGAGTTGGCATCATGGGTCACAACGTTTGCAGCACCTGCCTGCCCGCGCACCTGGGTTTCCACAAAGAGGAAAGGCCTCCCTCCCAGGTCACTTGCTGTGAACTCCTCCAGCCGGCTCACCTCCTGGGTGGAGGGGGTCAGGGTCGTGCTTCATGTCAAAACCGGGGAGTGCGGAAGAGTTACTGCTCCCAATTTCTGGGAGCATCCCTGCTGCTGCCCAGGGCAAGCCCCATCTCCATCCCCGTGATCAGAATGAGAGAGAACACAGTGCCAACTGCCTCGGGACCCGCCCTCCCTTCCTTGGTGAGGAA
>NW_021887627.1:0-665 GCF_006229205.1 Suricata suricatta
TGTCATTTTTTTGTTTGTCTTAGAAAGTCTTTATTTCTTTTTAACTTTTGAAGAATAATTCACAGGACACAGAATTCCAAGTTAGATTTTTTTTCCTTTCAACCCTTAAAACTTCCCTCCATACTCTTCTTCTTTCATGATTTTTATAGTAAAAGATTGACTGTATTTCTTAACTTTGTTCCCCTGTAAGTAAGTTGAGTGTCCAATCGAGTTGCCTTCAAGATTTTCTCATTGACTTTGGTTTCTTCAGGTGCATGTGGTATATTGGGGGTTTTCTCTGAGTTTCTTGCATTTGTGATTTTGTGTCAATAGTTTTGGAAAGATCTTGGCTGTTATTTTTTAAAATAAATTTTTATGCTTTATATTCTTTCTCCTTTTGCAATTCTTATTACGAATATGTTACAGTTTTTTATATTGTCCCATAGTTTTGGATTTCTGGGACTTTTTTCTGTTTTTTTTGTTTTTTTTATCATTGAGTTTTCATTTAGGAAGGTTCTATTAGTCTATCATTGAGTTCACTGAGTATTTTGCTGTTTTCATTGAGTTTTATTGATGAGCCCTTGGAAGCCATTATTAATTTCTGTTTGTTTGTTTATTTTGCTATTATTTCCTTTTCATTCTTATAGCGTATTCTGACAATTTCCATATCTCTGCTGACATTTTTT
>NW_021887628.1:0-665 GCF_006229205.1 Suricata suricatta
GGCTCCCTGTCAGCTTGACGAACCTTGAGATCATGACCTGAACCAAAGTCAAACAGATACTTAACTGAGCTACCCAGGTGCCCCTATTTCCATGTTTAAACTTTTTAAAACAGCACATTTCCTTTTATCACTGGAATGAGGAAGTTAGATTTCTTTGTTCAAGTTATAATTCATCTTTAGAAACCCATCATTATCTTTTTCATGAGAATGTTCTTTAATTTCTATGATCATTACTTTCTCATAGTTCTAATTCAGAATCTCTGATGATATTTATTAAAAGCCCCAATTGTGACTTATTTTTGGCCAGGGTATATCAAGAGATATTCTTCAAATTGTATAACATCAGGAGAGACATGATATGACTGGCCCATCATAAGTGATTGCATTTTCCCTTTTATGACCAAAATGTAATTTGTATGGGTTTACTTTGGTACCATACTAATATTCATTTCCTACTGATTTAGTAGATGGTTTTTATTCTGATAAATAATCCTTGGTTAAATCGATTTCTTCAAGGGTTGAAAAATAATGATATTCTAGTTTTTTTTAATTCTTTTTTCACTTACTTGATTGCTGACCTCAAGTTGTTTAAAAAATTTCTGGCCTTTAAAGACTACCAAACACTACAAAGTGTTCTAGTAACTGCAACTAACTTTCTTTGTGAT
>NW_021887629.1:0-665 GCF_006229205.1 Suricata suricatta
ATGATTTTCTTGCCAAGTAAGCTCTCCTGAATATAACCATGATTGTTTTTCTACAGAAACCACTCCATCTGGGATGCACAGACTCAGGGAGAGTGGTGCGTCTCCAAATCTGACAGACTCCAAGACAACTCACTTGAAATTTTGTTGTCATTGGTTTTTTTAAAGTGCCAGTCCTTCCCAGGATATGAGAAATGTTCTGGTTTTGTCATTTTAAATCTGTTCTTTCTCTACAAATAGGACCTATTGGTTTGTGATTGACAAGTCTTAGAAAATACAAAAGAAAACTTAGACTGACTAATGCATTTTTAATATTTACGGGGCACAGACCATATGCGTGTGTTTGGTCTACTGCCTAGTGCTCGTTGGAGCTCAGAATTTGAAATAATAAACCGAAAACCCTCTCACTAGCACAGGGAAGGGTATGCACTTTTCCCAGAATACCTTGTGAGTAGTCAGCTCCCAATACCAGTCTGTGTATAGCCAATGTGGACATGCTTTATAAAGCTGAAGAAAAACCAAGAATTATTTATAAATAGTGATATGATCAAGGCAAAGAGTAAAAGTCAAGGCCCCAAAACATCTTGTAAATTTTGGCTTTCTCTCTTGCCACCTCCCTCCTGTCATCTTCTTCCACTGCCAAAACTGTTTTTTTTTTTTCCAAACTG
>NW_021887630.1:0-665 GCF_006229205.1 Suricata suricatta
GGTGGCGGGGTAGAGTGGTCTAATGTACAGAGTTTCAGATCTGTAAGATGGAAAAAACGTCTGGAGCTGTGTGAATCTACCTAACACGACTGAACTGCACACTTAAAAATGGTTAAGATAGAAAATTTCATGTTATCTTTTACTTAGATTAAAAAAAAAGTTTTTAAATACAAAACTGTAAAAAAAAAACCAGTTACAATGCACATACAGTCATAACCTGAACTTTTCAATAAACGTGCAGGCGTACAGCCCTCACAGCGGAGACTGTGTAACGTTTGCGGAACACTTATTATGTGCCGCACACTTACACGTCTTTCCTCCAACAGCCCTCCAGGGGAATCATTAGTGTCTACCTTTCACAGGGAACAGAAGCCCAGAGAGGGTCAGAACCCTGCCCCGAGCCACACAGCTGGGTAGGAGGGTCGGTGAGCTGATGCTGCCCCGCCCCCCGCCCACCTCGCTTACTCTCTCTCTCCCAGGTCCGGGTGCTTCTGAGTTTAGATCCTGGGGGACAGATGAGACAGCATTTGTAGGTTCACGTCCACTCCCTCTCTAGGGGACGTGAGCTTGGCAGGAATGTAACAATAACGTCGGTGTGAAAACCACGCTATTTGTCACCGAGCAGGATCACTGAGGCTACTAACGTTCTGCTTGGGCTGAACTAC
>NW_021887631.1:0-665 GCF_006229205.1 Suricata suricatta
GAGCTCGCCCTGGATGGGGGGAGGGGACCGTGTAAGAGACGCAGGGGGAGGCCGGGCGGCGGGTCCCATGAGATCCCTCCGCGGTCGGCGGGGTCCCCGGCACTCACCCACGCGCACCGAGGGGCTCCACGCGCTCCAGACGGGGTTGTGCACGTAACGCACCCTCGCCCGGAAGGCGGTCTGCGCTCTGGCCGCAGAACTGGGCATCAGGTACACGTTGGAGTCCTGTCCCCTCTGGAAAACCTCCAAGAGATGAGGCCGTGTCTGCCCCCAGCGCCGCTGACGGGGCCTCGGGGAGGAGGGGGCGGGTCCCCGGGGTCTGAGCCCTGGGGTCGCTGCCTGAGCCAGAGCGGGACGGGCAAGGGGCGCCCCCGGTGCCCGCGGCCAGGACAGCCGGACAGAGTGACCAGACCAGGCGTCTGCGCGGTCATCGGAAGAGGGGCGCGGCCTCCGGGGCCCTCAGGGGATGGATGCATTTCTGGGGACGGTCCCGCCCCACTCGGCTGAGCCCCCCAGAGTCCCCGCCGGCCAGCACGTCCCGGGGCCACCAAGTCTGCAGCCTCGATTCCGGGACGGACAGGGACTCGAGTGTGCCCAGGTGTGGAGATGCAGTGGGGTTCTTTGAGGTGAGCACAAAGGGGAGCCCCCCACCCCCAAAGAGAGCC
>NW_021887632.1:0-665 GCF_006229205.1 Suricata suricatta
AAGGGATTAAAGGCTGGACAAACAACTCCCAAGATACAAGTTTTGCAAGCAATAGAACTGTAGTATAATCTTCCCAGGAAATGGGCACCATAGAATTGTGGTCACGTTGCTCAAAATCCAGCACCATGGCCATATTGCTTCTGCAATAATCTACATTGTTACCAAAAAGAAACAATGGCAGCATGCAGGACTTTTCTACTGAGCCACAGACCAATTTCCCGAGACAATCTAAATTGTATAGGTGGGCACTTTAAGATGGGCAAGAAACTGCCTCTTGGTAAGATAGATTCTGGCTCCCACAGCTCCCTTGATTATTTGGCTCAGCCTTAAAAGTGTGTTCCCATAAACTCTGACATTTTCTCTCCACCCTGATCTTCCCTGGCTATCCCCTGATGAGGATCCATCTTGCTTCTATAACAACCCCTCACCAGCAGGCCAGCCATGTGGCTGTGCCTGCTCGTCAGTGTTAGTTCCCAGTGAGCCTTGCCCAGGTTGCTCCCTATCCATTAGAACACCCACGTACAAGGTCCTACTTCCCTCCTCTGAAGCTTATCCCCACTGAGTGTTTGATTAAAGTGATTTTTTTAATCACTACCATTCACTCACATTCTTATTCCTAACCTCTCCAACCAAAAATAAATAAATAAATAAATAAATAATTTTTT
>NW_021887633.1:0-665 GCF_006229205.1 Suricata suricatta
AGAATTTGAATGTCTATTTCTTTCCCCAGATCCAGGAAATTCTCAGTTACAATTTGGTCTAGTATCCCTTAGGACTCTCCTTCTTTCTTCCTCTTTAGGAAGTCCTATGATATGGATTTTGTTCCATTTGATTGTATCACTCAGGTCTCAAATTCTCCTTTCCTGCTCATGGATCAGCTTCCTCTTTTGCTATAACTGTCTCTTCTAATTCACCTATTCTTCTCTGAGGCTATTCAATCCTTGAGGGGTCGCCTCCATTTTATTATTCACCTCATTTAGAGCCTTTTTTTTTAACTCGTCACTCCTATTTGGAAAGTCCCTAGTCGTTGTATCAGTAGCTTCTCTGATGTTTTCTTGAAGCCCAGCGATTAATTTTAAGACAATTGTTCTAAATACTTGTTCAGTTATGTTGTTTAGATCTGTTTTGAGCAGTTCTGTGACTGTGACTCCTTCCTGTTGTTCTTTAGGGGAGAGTTCTTTCATTTTGTCATTTTGGCTGGTTTTCTGTCTCTTGTCAGTTTGAAATCTCGTTGTGCGCTGTGCACCTGTTAGTATTGTACCGTTAAAGGATGCTTATTGACTGTCCAGGGCCTGTCGTTTCAGGAAATGTTCTCTTAATAGTGTCTCTTAGTTGCTCTTGTTGTGCCTTTGATCATTTCATTTCT
>NW_021887634.1:0-665 GCF_006229205.1 Suricata suricatta
AATTTCGTTTTCACAATTAAGCATGTTGAAAAAAAATCTGCAGTATAGAAAGCAAAGGAAAGACACAGGAAGTTTCTTCTAGAAACACTTGGTGACATCAGCCACATCTTTAGGAGATTCGTGGAATGGAGGAAGCGGAGCAACTGCCTGGAATTATGCCTGAACCTGGAATTATGCCTGGAATTATGCCCATCCACTTTCTAATCCTGTGTGTTTATGTCCTCCATTATTCCAGCGGTAGCTCCCAAATGTCTGCCACTGATCTTTTTGGTTGGATTAAATTCATCTAGAGTTAAGGATTGACTGACACCAGTTTCAAATTATGTTAAGATTGCTGTCTTAATCCCGTAATGAAGCATACTTTGAACTTTATCTTGGGGCCACTTAGTTTCTGTGACTGAGGAAGTGCATGAATGAATGGAGCCCATCAGTAACACCTCACAACACAGACTGGGGGGCTGTGACAGCAGTATGTGTGCAAGTTCAATCCATGTCTGGCAGTGAGAAGGAAGAGCTACTTTTAGGAACAAATGACATGGCCTTATGACTCAAAGTTGCTCCTATGTCATCCTGCAAGATTCAGTTTATTTGCTGTTGGCATAAGAGAGAATAAGATCCATTCTATGATTTTAAGTGAGGGAATGACATGAAGGGGCCAGTGTCAT
>NW_021887635.1:0-1443 GCF_006229205.1 Suricata suricatta
GTATGGCCCTCCCCCCCACCCCACCCCACCCTGCCGCTGAGCCCCTCAAGCTTCCACCTGGAGTCATCTCTGCACCACAGGTGGGTGGCGGGGCAGGTCCCTCGGAGATGATTGGCCTCCTGCCCAACAGCTCCACCCTCTGAGTGTGGCTTCCTGTTCCCATGGCGACTGGTCTGACACTCAATTGTTGACTCTAACCCCAGGAGGAGGCCCCGCCCATCTGGCTCCCCTGTGTTCTGTGGGGGCCTCAGGGCTGTTCTCCTACTTCCCCCCCCATGCTTTGGGGCTCACTTTACAAAGAAAACAACGCTCTTCCTCCTGTTTGAGACAAGGCATTTGTCCACTTCCCCCGTTGGCTTCATAGGGTCACTCAACCATGGACCAATTTTCCGTCACCGTAAAAGATGGAGCAATTATTTCATCTCCTAAAGTTTGGGGGCTTTTTACGTGTTCACTAGAATAACCACTTTGTGGATTTTCTTGCTGTTATTGCTAAATATTCATAAGATTCTGTGTGCTTACAGGATAATTATATCACATTAATATGGTATGAACAGACAAAAGCAGTAATTACGCTTTTATCCCCTCCTATTTTGCAATTTACAGTTTTCTTGTTTGGAGAATAAAAGGAAATTGCCACATTTGAAACAATATTATTTCATTTCTAAACAAGCCAGAGCACAAGGGGCCCGCCCAGGGTGGTAGGTTAAGGACTCTCCACTTCTTCCTCTAGGAAGAGCCTCCACTTTGTGACATTTTATAAACTAGACAAAATGAGCACGGAGATAAAACTAGTAAATAGACAGAAGCAAGAGACATTTCTTTCAGTTAAAAAAGAAAAAGACATCTCTTCATCAGGAGATAATTTCTTGGAGCTCCCTTCCGCGATAACAAAGGACTGAGACATTTTCAGGTTCCTGGCCCAAATCATCTGAATCTCCAAATCCGGAGACTCACGTTCCTCATTTGAAAAAGGCTTCTTCTCTCTGGTTCAGTCTAGGAAACACAGACTCTCACTTAGGACGACCTGACATTCTAAGACAGGCCATCTGGTGAGCGTAGACGTGGGTATAAAAGGGCTCAGAATGAATTTTTATTGGCGTTTTGTGCACCTACTCAGATCTAAAAGCGTATCTAGATGTTGATTACAAATACTTTCATCTCCCTGGGAGGGGCCCTTACTGGTGTTAAAATATATTGAATTTGAAGACATATTCCAGAATCTACTTAACTGATGCTATTCTGTGGTTGGATATGTTTCAAATTTAAATGATTTAAAATATTTCTTTCAAACGAAGGTAAAATATCTGATTTGCTTGAAGAAGTGTATTCTTGTCACAGAAATATTATTAATTGCTTTTATATTGTAAGTAATTTATTCACAACAAAAATCTGAAGGGTGGTTCTTACCACAGATATGAGAAGAAATGTTCCACTTAAGCC
>NW_021887636.1:0-665 GCF_006229205.1 Suricata suricatta
TAAAACTGCGCAACTAAACTATCATTTATACTAAAATCTTTCAAGGGGCACCTAGGTGGCTCAGTCGAGCATCCAACTTCGGCTCAGGTCATTATCTCGCATGTTGTGAGTTCGAGCTACTCATCAGGCTTGCTGCTATCAGCACATAGCCTGCTTCAGATCTTCTGTCCCACCTATATTCACACTCTTTCTCTCAAAAATAAATACAACATTAAAAAAAAATTATGGGATGCCTGGGTGGCTCAGTCAGTTAACTGTCTGACGTTGGCTCAGGTCATGATCTCACTGTTCATTGAGTTTGAGCCTCATGTCAGACTCTGTTCTGACAGCTCAGAGCCTGGGGCCTGCTTCGGATTCTGTGTCTCCCTCTATCTCTGACCCTCCCCAGCTCATGCTGTCTCTCTCTCAAATATAAACAAACATTTTAAAAAATCTTTCATAAAAAAACAATGGACCTTAACAACACATTGGAATAGATGGAATTGATAGATATATTTAGAACTCTGTATCTTGAAGATAGGAAATTCACCTTCTTCTTGAGTGCACATGGCACATTCTCCACGACAGATCACATACTGGGGCATAAAGCAGCCCTCCATAAGTATAAACGAATAGAGATCATACCATGCACACTTTCAGATCACAATGCTATGAAACTTGAAATT
>NW_021887637.1:0-665 GCF_006229205.1 Suricata suricatta
GTCAATTAATGTCAATCTCTGGAAATCTAATCCTTCTTAAACCAAGGACCTGACCGTAGCAGGATTTAAGATTGTATGTGTGATTGCATTTTTTCTTGAGTAAATGGCAGAGTTGTGAAAAATATAATGAAAACCTCACTGAAAATACCAGAGTTTAAAGATAAATGAGTGTCAGCTAATCGAATTTTTAAAACAGAACAAAGTGTATGTGAGTACTTAAAAAATATGTAAAGAATAATGTCTAGGTAATGGCTCTAGTAAAGAAACAGCATTAGCAAACATAAATTGTGTTTCATTCTTTGTTTCTCTTTGCAAAGCTAATGGCTGAAGGAACTATGTTGTTAAGGTCATTAGAAAATCTTCCTAGTACTTTGAAGTATTGTTGAAATCTGTATCTATGAAATATTTTCTACTAAGCCTTTCAGATTCTCCCCCAACAGTGATTCTCTGATTTCAGTATGTAAGGTGGTTTTGTGTACTGACATTTCACAGAGACCCACAGCTGTGCCAGGCTTCAGAGGCTATAGTTCAATGTAACTTACAAGTATTTGTTCATCTACTCTGCTTATATTAGTGATTAAATGTGTAAACTCAGTAGCCAAACCCTATTGGATTTAAATCTTGACCACACCACTTACTAGTTGTGTGACTTCATGAACTATATA